>NC_136610.1:21567417-21834917 GCF_933228915.1 Telmatherina bonti | reverse complement strand
ACTTCTTTTACAACGTGGACTGATTATCTTCTGTTTAAATCGTTTGTTGTTCATTATAGAGCTTCCCACTGAGGAAGATGGACCTATTGTGTCGTCTAGATTAACTTTTTGTTTTCTTTTTTGATATTCACATCACCTATATGCACAGGCTTTTTGAAGACATTTAAGCAATTCAAAAAGGCGAGGTCCTAATCTTAATTTCACTCTCCAAATGCAGCTGTTGACTGTTTATTTAAAAACTGCATGAATGTACAGTGTTTCTACAGTATGACTTCTGCATCAGGAATGTGAATAATCTCAATATATTTGAATATAGACTCCAAAGTTATCAGGGATACATCTGTTTAATATGATAGGAACGTCTTAGCCTAGTACTGTTTATTATTACTAAAATACACAAATAATGACAAAGAGGAAACCTTTACTCTTCATAATAAAATATATTCAAGAATAATTATAAAATATATATAGCCTTGCTTTACTTTGAATTTAAAAATTCTTTATTTATTGTTAAGCCACGTGGTGTTAGCCTTATAGATATAGCTCTGCTGCCTTTATTTTTTCTGGAAATTTAATTGAATTACACTGATGTGTTAAGGCAGAAAAGAATTTTCCTGTTTTGATTAAAGAAGCAGAAACTCACAATCTTCCTGTTCCATCCTAAAAAAGGAAAACATATTTAAGCAAATGAGTCAGCTTTAACAATTGAGAGGGTTTCATTTGGTTGGTTCCCACAGAACTGATAGACCAGCTGAGGAAATGATCAAACAGGGGTTTATATATTGGCGTCATACTAGAATGTTTTAAGTGCCTCCCGAAGGGGTCAATAAGAGAGCTTAAGACTGATTAGGACTGTATGTATAAATTGTATTTGAACTGTCAAAGGTTGTTTGTTGTAATGATGCGCATGTTGAGTCTGACAACCAACAGGGCTTTGCATGCAAATTAAGATGTGGCTTCTTTCAGAGGAGCCACAATGGTACATGAGATTGAGTGAGCACTGACAGCACTGTTATCTAGTCTTGCTGCACTGCAAAGAGAAGCAGTGAATGTTTTGGAAATGCAATAAATGACTGCTTTACTGATTGACCTCTGGCTAAGCCCTCACACTAGTGGGTCAGATGTGGAGAAATAGCAATAATAAGTGAATGAATAAATCCAGTTTAGATTCCAGAAAAGGGCCAGACTTTGTGATTCAGCCAACACAATCTGGCTACTTATTTGCCTTTATTTATATCCCCCCCCTTTGTTTTATTTTAATTAACAAATCAAAACATAAACTAACAGTCCCTGCATGGGTGGTTCTGTGTTTTGCATGTACTTCTGTACAGAAACTGCAGAGCATTGTGTAACAATGGTTCATCTGCAAATGCTCTGTTACGCTCAGATGCACTTCTGTGAGGTTAATGCTTGCTGTGCTATTGGAGCTGATCTTTATTCTAAGCTTTTTCAGGGCACCTGTTCAGCAGGCAGACTCCTTAGCGTTCCTGCCAATTCCTGTACAGTTGTACGTCTCAGTCCCTCCTCGTGTTTGTTGCTGAAATTTACCCCTTGTCTGTTTTTCTGTGAAAACAGTTTTCATGTCATAAAGCACCACACACTGTAATCTGAAATTCCCCATAGCCTCTGAGCACTTACTGGGGTTAAGAGATTAACTCCAATTCATTTAAGATTTTATCTCCAGACCACTGTGTGTTGGATTTGTTTTTAAAAAGGTTGTTCTATGCAATTATTGTTGTTGCAAGTGTTGCTTTTTTGTTGTCTTTTTTTTTCTAGACACCCTGTACTTTGTTTGGTATGATTGTTCTTTTATTAAAAGTTTAATACAACAAGTGATGTTAAAGTTTTGACACTGGTTTACCACAAGAGAAATGGAAGACTATTCCCTTATTTTACACTGGAAATCCACAGATGCAGGTTTTTCCATGCCCCATTCAACTCGTGTGCAGTGCAGGAATTTGTAGGTTGCTCAGGTTTGCTATAAAAACCCTTTACAGGATGGAAGGAATGACTAGAATAGATAACATCCTGTAAAAGAGCCCTGCCTCTGCATCTACACACCTCCAAAGAGATTCACACTTTCCATGCTGGTATGCTCCTTCATCTGAAGCGCTTTTTTGCAGTGCTAGCGTAAACTTGCACTGTACTATATTTCACTTATGGTGGGTTGACTAATAATAGTGTATATTACTCAGTTATATTATTTACATCTAATGTCACGCTAAACACTTAAAAAAAAAAAAAAAAAAAAAAGTTTTATGTAAGAATTTTCCAACCAAGAAGCTTGGTAAGCTTTGAATGGTCTCATTTGGCTTCTTAAGAAGAGTCATTTTTGCCGTGTGGTTTTATGTCCTAGAACTGTAAAGCCATTGTGGGAGAGGCTGAGCTAACATGCAAGAAACTGCATGTTATGCTTATTACAGCAAAAAAAAAGTTTAATTTATTACCCAGTGTCCCTTGGAGGATTACGTTTAAAATGGCAAAACCTGACTTATATTAGTATGGCTTATCAATGAACCTGGATACATCCTAATCACAGTGCAAGTGCAATTTTTTTATGACTTCTACTTCTTCACTGGAATTACTTTAATTAAATTAATTTTGAAAAATTAATATTGATTGCAATCTAACGGCACTTGATGTATAACTCGATACATGATACAAGAAACACTTAAGAGAGTTTGAATAATTTAAATAAAGAATATCCATTTCAGTTCTTTCATCCAGACAGTCCAACAAGCCAGTTTGCATCAATAAATACAGAACAGGAATAAAAATATTATATACATTATTTGCGTGATTTAATAAATTATAGTTTTGGAGTTTGGATTTTGTCTTTCAAATTCACCAACTATTTATTCCAGTCTAATTAAGAGTGGTCTCTAATTGAATATAAATCCATAAACCATGTGCTCCATGAGTTCCCGCTCTTGAGCCACTCTTAAGTCCATTGTTCTCACACGGAGTCCTACAGTTTATACATCCCAAATGTTGTTGCCTCTTCTTCATAGTCCACAACTGAGAGGTCTTGTACCCAAACACTGAGTTGATTTCCTTTTTTCAATGTGAGCAGCTCCATCTGTGTAGCTGTACACATGTGGGGATCCAGCAATGATTCGCTGCTGCTTGAGATGCTGTTGCTGTTCAGGCTGCAGTAGGCTTTCATCACAATCTTCTCCTCTCCGGTTTCTGACTCCCTCAGCATCACCCTGCTTGCCAGTGGAAGCTTAGGGTGACCTTTGGAGAAGGTCACCCTGGAGTAGACATAGTAATTACCTGGCTCAAGAATAGTCAGCCAGCTGTTTTTATAGGAATTGATGTTTTTACGAAATGAGTTCTTTTCCCACTTGAGTAAACCAGCTGGAGAGAGAGAGAGAAAACATTTTTTTTTTAAAAATATGATTTTCTAAATAGATTCTTTGCTAACTACTTTTTCAAATGAAAACAAAGTAATTTTTTTCAGCTCCTTACATGATTTCTCTTCTTTCTCTGTGTGAGATCGTGGCTCAATTACCATGCGTGCCAGAGCCAAGGAGGACGCTTCTTGTTGTGTTGTAGGGAGATATCCAACTAGAGAAGAGAATTGCAATTGTATTTTTTCTGTATAACTTACTGTGTAATTTTAATCAGAGAAATTTATATTTATGTACCTCTTTTATCAGCTGAGGGACTATTGTCCTGTATAAAAAAGAAAACATCAGGATTAGAAATAGGAATTTTATCACAATGCTTCATGCATATTTACAGCTGAATTTATTTATGTCATTGCTCACATGCTTGTCGTGCTGAACGGCAGATAAAGTGTGATATCCACATTGCATTAGAGCATTTCCTGTGCCTCTCTCACAAGTTTTAAGTGTGATTTTTGCATGCAGCAAAATGTGTGATCAAGCAGTGCTTATAAAAAAAGATTAATTTAAATTCCTTGGTATAATCCAAACCACAAAGAAACTTACCTAAATACTAATGATTTCTATGTTTAATTGTTCAAATTTTCTCAATGAACTTTCAGAAAAAAGACCTAAAGTAAAAAAAAAACCAAACAAAAAAAACAGTTTACAGAAACTACTTACAAGTAAAACTGTTTTGTCTTTGTAGAACAGATAGAAGAATCCTCCAATGGACAAAAAGAAGTGCAGCATCACTACACCAGCCAAAAATTGGATTAGAGGCTTATTGTTGTGGGCCGGTGGTGAAAGTTGTGCTGGGATGAGGATAGGCTGGGACCTGCCCAGTCGTGGAGGCAATGGCGGTGGAGCCAAGCTGGTCTGGTCAGTCCTGATCATGGCGGAGAAGCAAATTGAAATGTAGAGAGGCCTGATGTCTGTAACATCCCATGCGGCTTTGAGCGAATGCTCTCTTCAGCAACTGAGTTTGTCTGTCTCTACTTCCTGGAAGTTCTGTCCTCTTAAGTTTAGTGACAGATATGACTTGATCTGCACATGTGTGCGTTGTGTGAAATACCTCAAACCTTGTCTGACTTCCTTTTGGCAGGTATGTGTAACAAAGTGCCAAAGTGACATGGTGACCTTTTGTTACAATGTAAAACCAGTGCTCCAAACAGTGCTAACAAAATAATATGACACATACTATATTTTTGTTTTTGAAAATAGGTATTAAAGTATAAAGTACAAAAAGTATCTGTTGACGGTTCATTGTATTTTCAGAGTTTTAACCATTTTTCTTTGTTTTCATTTGTGTTTGTTTAATTTGTACATCTTACATAAGGTGCCGCAAACAGCATTCAATAAAAAGATCAGTGTAATGGACCAATAACCACATCAATGAACAACATAACACTGCATTATTTTTTTATTCATAAACACCAAATACATGAACCTAATTAGAATAGCTGTTGGAAGTTTGCTGAATTGATTTTAGTTTAAAGAGTAAAGGTCTACACACACAAATTCTTCCACACATTAAGTATACTTTGATGGTTACTAGATATATGTAATTTACTTTTTTGTGGTAGCTGAATCATTTGGAATCAGATACATTAATGGTTTTGAATAACCACCCTTTTTAAGTCAGACAAAAGTGAAACACTTCTCATGTGGTACAATTTCTTGGCCACTCATGGTGTTGCAAACAAGCTTAGGGCTACGATGCTGTCATCATATGAAGGTTTTGCTTTTGTGGTGTTGTGGAATTAGCAGTGTTCAGTCAGCTGCGCTCAGTTACACCAGAGTAAATCATTTATTCTTCTTACAAACAGTTGAAATAGTAAATATCAGTGTAATAAAATCCAAATTGCATGGCATCAAAACATCAACATTTTAATTTGGTTGGCTTTAAAAAAGTAAAAATCAACCAAAGCAAATGGTCTGAACAGCTCTTTAATGCTGATTAAACTGTCAGAGCAGTTGTGACTCACCAAAGATAAAGTTTTGACATTAGATTTCTGGTGAGTTTATATTACTGTTTTGTCTTAAAAGCACTAAATATGTATTATATATGTATTTTATAGTTTACACTGTGCTATCTTTATAAGAGGGGCACAGATGCAGTGTTAATTGAAGCTGAAATATAGTTTACAAAAAGAAAAACGAAAAAAATCGGTCACGCACAAAAGATAAACAATCTAGCACTATGAAATGCATGCACTCTTCTGAACTGCATGTGTTTAAATACAGAATTGCATCCACCAAAAATAATATTTTTCAGCAGCTCACAAGCTTCCCCTAATGGTTAGAAAATATATTCAACTGGTACGGGGCACCTTTTGTGCTTTTGTGCAGAATAAACTAAACATGAATAGCAAACCATTAATTACTTTCATTATTTTAATATAACACCAAAGATCCCATGTTTGAGCCAGAATGCTGCAGTTTATCATTGTTTCATATTTATATTGTATATCACCTTATAAAAACAAATGGAGAAAAGAAAGGATAGACAGTTTGAGTGGAAATGACTTTATTTAAATAACATGAAATGTAGATTAACACTTGCAAATTGCAGCAGATACATTCTTAAGTGTTCAGAGCATTATTCCAACATGCACACAATGACATTAGCATAAAAAAGGCTTGCAAGTCATAATGCTATATAAAAAGCTTACTGAAACAAATGGCCCGAAAGCGTTATTTATTATGAACCATTATTCCATAATGTGAGAGGTTGACGTCAGCAGATATAAAGTCTGTTGAGACCTCCTCCTCATAAAGCAGGGACTGTTAAAATCAACGCTTCTGGCAGTGAATACACAGAATGGTTTCAGAGTTACATTGTAATACTAATGCAGAAATATAGAATGTGTTCACAAATGTTTCAGCGCCATGGTCAATGGAAGCCCAACACTGACACTCAGAGGCTTGTTCTTACAGCTTGTTCTCTTACTTTACATTCAGGCCTTAAAAGATGAGACTATTTCAAAGCAAAAAGCAGGGCGTTGAGACAGAAGGGGGGAAAAAAGCCATTTAAGCATTTTTTTTATTCTGTACAAGACAAAAATAACATCCACAGCAAGGCAGGAGAAAAACAATAATGTTTTATGGAGTGTAGCGGACAAACAGAATGTGCCGGTTGTTGTGTCGGCTGCAGAGGGCAGTGTTTCTGGTGCTGCTCACAGCCTGAGGTTGTGAAGAGCTGAGGGAAGCCTGTCTTTGAACCCGGTAGGCATCTGACACTTGTGCTCTTGGAGTTGGGTGCTCTTCTCCTTGAACAGTCTGGGGCTCCTTGCTGCACTTCAAGAAGGCTATAAAGCATCTATAAAACTTGGAAATTGAATGCAAAAGAGTGTTTGTTAGTCCAAGCAGAGATTTGGTTTGCAGTCCACACAGATCAGTAAAGTAAGACTGAATTTGGCTGAGAGCTGATTAAATAAAGGATACATTTAATATAGTTCACACCCTGTTAGTACTCTTACCTGGTTGTTGAAGAAAATGTAGATAACTGGGTTGACAACGGTGCTGAACTTGGCCAGGATGGAGGGGATCACACTAGCCATGGGAGTGACTAGTCCTGTCCTACCAAAAGTAGCAACGAGTGCCATGATGCCATAAGGCATCCAGCACAGCATATAGCAGGACACCATAGACAACACCATCAACAAAATGTGCTGCTCTCTGCGCTGAGCTGCCAAAAGGTTGATCTTACCCACCTGGAGGATAAACACAGTGGAGGACAACAAATACACAAGTAAGAAATGTCATTAATGTCAAGCTGAAAAGAAGAATCATATCTGTTTCTGTAGATGAAAAGATGTTGAAAACATGTGGGGTCATTCCTGTTCTACATGTATTTGGTTGTTTTTATTTTTGTTTCATTATCTGAGCAATTCTTTCATTAATATCGAAGCTGCAGTGTACACGAGTAACTGTGTGCAAAATCGTTTCTGTTGTGCCATCTAGTGGTTGACTGAAGAATGACTGTGAAAGGCACAACTCTGCATCATGTCACTTACTGTAAGTGAATCCAACAGAGACATGAATGAAGTGAGATACAATATGAAATACAGCCATTATTCAGTATATTTTATTCATTATATATAAGTCATTTTCTTTTTTTTTTATAATGTTTGCTAAAGTAAAAAGCCCCACCCAGCTGAAAAATGTTAGTTTTAAATAACGTTTGACATCTTATAAGCTTTGAATATTTGCTGATCATTTGATAAATGATTCACAAATATTTATTTTTTATATACATTAAGTTAATGTATTAGTGAACCAGCAGAAACTACTTTTATGTAATTATATTTTGCTGCTGTCACCTGTATACAAGGGTGTCTATGCATTATTGTGTTGTTTTTCTTAGTTAAGCAACTAATTTGGATATTTTCTATTATGGGATTTTATAGTCATTTGGCAAAGTGACTTACATGTGAGAAGTGATGAATTAACCATAGCAAATAATCTAGCTTGTGGGTGAAACAAAGCCAGAGTACCCTGAGAAAAAACATGCACAAAAATAGGCTGCTGTTTAAACCTCCCCTCAACTGAGGCTCAAACCAGCAACCTTCTTGCTATGAGGCCACAGTGTTAAGTATTATGTCACTGTGCAGCCCAAAATCTTTAATGTAATAAAAAATCTATGATTTTAATATAGACTTCTTTCATCCCAACATAAAAACAGACTAGAAAACCGCTCAGAGAGCGCAGACATCAGCCATGCAGCTCATTTCCACCCATATTGTGAAGAATCCTTCTAAAAGCTCCTTTGTCCACTGTTTCTTCCAGATCATTCCCAAAATTCAATAGAGTCTAAATTAGACCAGGACCCATTTCTCAGAAAAAAATAAAAATAAAATAATAATCCCAAAATAATCCCAAAAATCTGTCCAGTAGTTTTTGCATAAAGTTGCTAACAAACAGACAGATAAACATGGGCAGAAACATAACCTCCCAGGCAGAGGTAAAAATGACTTAAATAGGAGTTTTCTGTCCACTTTACACTAGATGCGCCGATGTGTTGGAGCTGTGGGGGACTAAATTTAGCTCAGATACATAATAAGTCAACTAGTATATCAGAATTCTATTTGGGGTGACTGTCACTTTCTCACTATTGATTGTGGTCTTCAGAGTAATTCCTGCTGTGATGCTCAGTGTGGGACTTTATGAATAAATGAACATCTCTGTAATGTTAAAGAAGCCCCTCACAGGTGAAGTCAATGCCCTTTCTGTTAAATTGTTGCATGTTTCATACACTCAAACACAAGTCTCCTGTTAAGCATTGTGACCTACGTTGCTATGTCTTCCTGATTCTTTATGAAGTTACGTCCACAAATGATTGTAAAACCCTTAAATTAGCAGTGATTTTGGCAAGTTTAACTTTATTTTTGTCCTTAATTTTACTCAAACAACCTGAAAAGCATCTTATCTCAGCCATGTTGTCTCAGTGAAATTACATGCAGCTGAACTGCGATAGCCAAAAATGTTACAATGCTGATGGGTTGCATTGTAGTACATTTCAATTAAATGATTTGGCCTTAGTACAGCAGCATTTATTTTGTCAGTGAATTTAGTTGTGTTAAATTTTGGTGGAAAGACACACTGAGCAGTAAATCTCAAGTGTGAGAAAGTAAAAACTATTTGATCGCAACATGAGAGCAATCGAAACGTAACATAAATCTGTCACCAAAGAGAAAAAAATTCAGGCCGGCTTGATACGAATGTCACAGCTCCCTCAATGTGTCAGTACAAGTCACCTTTGAGGCACCAACATGAGGTTCCCCAGACAGATTGTTTCTAAGAAAAGCTTATGCCAAGACTCTTATTTGGTGCACAGCTGAGCCCTAATTCAGTGGTGAAGCAAATCTGTCTGCGGTTCTTTTCTGCTCTGACTCCTTTACAAAGTTTAAAAAAATAAATAAATTATGTAACACTGGGTATCCAATGGTAACAGGTTGTTTCCATGATCTAAAAATATCTTCTAGGTGATTCATTCATGGGAGTAGTAGAAGCAAAGACCATGGAGGAATCCAGCACCAACTGGGAGCCTGTAATTACCAATTATATGTATGACTGGCAGGTTTATATAAACTCCACAAAGACGAGCATGAGTCACTGGAAACGGAGAGGGGTCATTGCAGAGGTCACTTCAAAGATGCACAGCAGAGCTCCCTGGAAAACGCCATCCCTCTTTCCTTCTCTTGCTGGATAAATTGATTCTCAGATTGTAAACACAGACCAGTAGATTCACACGTCTTGAAATCACCTTGAAAAGCTACAACCAAACGTTGGTGGAAATTTGACAACCACTGCTCAGCTTCAAAGACAAAATCTTGTGACTGAGGAGGACATTGACAGCAGAGAGAAGCAATGGAGCCCACATTAGCAGAGCTATTACAGATTTAGACTTCAGCAAATTTTGCTGAGGAAATTACATCACTGGTCTGCACCATATGTGTCTTGTTTTTAGTCAATAATGTTGGCAAAAGTTGTATAAAATATATTAACAATGCTGCCCCACTATTTCCTCATGATGATAAGCTTCAAGCAACTGGCTGAAGACTGTATGAAATTAACTATCAAGCAATTCTGGGTACTTTGAAACCACTCAGACATGTCAGTAATGCCTGAATCACAAATTAAATATTGTGATTTTGATGACATTTGTTTTTAATGTATTGGAACTGGTGGTATAGAGAATGATTGAATGAATATTTTCAATGGTTTTATTATGACAAACAAATGCATTTTTAGGTATCTTATTTTGAAACATCAGTGAGGTGCAGTAGAGGTCGAGTTAAGGTGTGGATGACTGAAAAAGTGTTCAGTGTTTTCTAGTCAGGCAGACCAAACTATTGTTTCAGTGCAAAAGATATCACTTTGTGATGATTCATTGTGCACCTAGACCTGCACAAATGTGACTTCTGTAACAGGAAACTATCTTGCTTTCCAGCCACAGAATTCAATTTTTTCTTTTCGTTTCTTTTTATATCCATCTAGAATGTACTAAAATCTTATTTACATCTATATTTTAGAATCAATATATTTAGTCCTGTGGACTACTTTTACAGCAAACATTCTTTTATTTTTTTATTTTTGCTGTCATGTTAAAATAAAGTTAGTGAAATTTCAAGCAAGAAACTCTTTCCAGCTGTTAGGCGTAGATAGAGGTTGCATTTGTATTGCAGCTATTGACATAGGAATGGTTGAGATAATAAGAGGAAAGGAAAAACTCATTAAGTCAATTTGACATTTCCTGTAAATTATAATCATACAAAAGCATGATGAAAAGAACATAGATCCATCAACAGGACAATGATCCAAACTACAACTAAAGATCTGCAAAGGACGATAGTAGGAGATGCAAACTGGAGGTTTTGACATGGTCCTTGGGGTCCATTTAACAACACATCATAACAATCTGTCAGCACTGAGCAGCACTGAAAAAAAAATCTTGCCAATTTACCAATCAGTAAAACTTTTAAAGAAAAGAATTGAAATTTTGAACATTTTGACTAAGTGACTAAATGTTTGCTGTATATACAATATATATATATATATATATATATATATATATATATATATATATATATATATATATATATATATATATATATATATATATATATATATATATATATATATATATATATATATATATATATAGCCCTGCGATGGACTGGCGAGCTGTCCAGGGTGTACCCTGCCTGTCGCCCAAAGCCAGCTGGGATAGGCTCCGGCTTCCCCGCGACCCTGAATTGGAATAAGCGGTTCGGAAAATGAATGAATGAATGAATGAATATATATATATATATATATATATATATATATATATATATATATATATATATATATATATATATATATATGTATATATATATATATATATATATATATATGTATATATATATATATATATATATATATATGTATATATATATATATATATATATATATATATATATATATATATATATATATATATATATATATATATATATATATATATATATATTTAGAGAGAGAGAGAGAGAGAGAGAGAGAGAGAAATTATATATTTGACAGATTATTCTGTAAATAAAAATACCTCTCACTAAGTTAGCTTGGGTAAATTTTGCATGATACTGTGCATCTGATTAGTTGGTTGTTGAGTTTATGAACTTACCCTCCTAATGACAACCAGGATTCGTCCATAAGAGTAGACCATCAGTAGAAGGGGCAGTAGAAGACAGAAGATGAAGAGACAAAGCACATATGAGACACTGGTTGGTGTGCGGAGGTGCCACTGGACAGAACAAGTGGTACCGGGGCCCTCCAGCCCGTAGCTGCTCCATCCTAAAAAGGGAGGTAATGTCCAGAGGAGTGAGTAGAGCCAGGATCCTCCTACACACAGCCAGGCCTTCCTGAAGTTTGAGATGTCCGCTTTGGAGGAGTGGAGCACAGCAGTGTAGCGCTCATAAGAAAGAACTGACAAGGACACCAGGGACACAATACCTATGAAGCAAGACAGGAGAAAACACTAAGATGATCATATCAGAGGCCTCATTTTCATTACTCCTTAGAAGGATGCTTCCCATTTACTTATTTCCTAACTGCATTCACTGACTTCCTGGTCAATTCCCAATATTGAGAATGAACTCAGAACTCATTTACACCTGCAGATTTCATAGAAGTGTCAGATATAAACTAACTTCTGAAAATAGCCCTGGCTCAGACTCTGTTTCACAAAAACCAAACAAGATAAGTAGTCATTTTTATCATAAAGGACATTTCATACAACAGATATTTCTTTACAACATATAAACATAACAGAAAAGCAGCGTAAATTATTAAGATTAAACTAGAAGAAAAATCAAAATGCATACTGCAATAAAATATTTATAAAAAAATATCAGTAAAATGCAAATTAAAAAGAACAGTGGACAATAAATTATACAACAAAATAAAGAAGAGAAGAGACAGAGTGTAGGAATCTCTAATTCAGAATGTATAAAGTCAGTAGATAGAGCTGCAATATGGACAAAGTAGTTTACAATAGAGCGTTAGACAGTACTGATGCTGAATGAAGCTGTTTATATTGGACAAATGGTCTGTTTCATTTCTTGGAAAACCAATCTCATTACAAAAATTTAATAGACACATTTGCCCGCATGAAAAAAAAAACTATAATGTCACAAAATAGTAATTGTGAATATGTGTTGAGATAAAGTGATGCAGACTTTTAGACAAACATGTATAAGTTAAGATGAGTTTTAGTCCCCCAACAATATAGTTATTAATGTTTAAGCCCTCAGTCACATGTTTACTTTTTGTTTGTTTTGTATGTCTATCTCCAACTTACTGTGACTGACAGAAAAGTAGAAATAAGACAACATATCTTTGGGATTCAAACTTGGGTTTTTGTTGCATCATCTATGATGTGAAGGCGCTTCTCCAGTCTCATCTTAATTTCAATGTTTTACATCTAATAGATGAGCGAAGTCAAACTTGTGACAGTTCCATGTGATGCAAAACACCTGACATGTTGCAACTTGCAAATAATTTTCATTTTATTTGTAAATGTAGTCATTTTTACCATATTTGAGCATTAATTGTAAAATTACTATTTTTGTGCTGTTGTCAGATAGTTCACATTCTGGAGTGAAACTGTGTTTCTCCCTTTCAGGAGAATATTATTGAAGCCTGTGATTCCTCTCATGTCTATTTTAACAGAATTTAGACTTAAAGTAATAATCTAATTCCTTTTTATGTGCTTTTATTCATTGTTTGTTTTTGTGTGTGAGGAACAAAAAGATAATTGCATCTTAAAATTTGTTTTACAGCATCCGGTTAAGTGATGATAAAAGAGTCATCTTTGTTGGTTTATTCTTTGTTTTTGCTTAGTTACTTACTAATATCAGCACAGATCTTTTCTGAACATTCATTACTGTTACATTTCAATGTGACTTTTAATAGTTACTCTTTATAATTGCCAGATTTCTAAATGAAAGTTGAAATTCTTGAGAGCTGTTTGATGGTTTGCAATCACATGTAATGTGTATCAACCTCAACCTGACTGTATTGAGTGTTAGTTAGCTAAAGTTAACAGAATCACAACCTAATATGTATTAATATAGTATATGCTTGCTGCAAGTTTAATTGAATTTTGTACTTTCACGCAAGCCTTTATTTGAAGTTATGTGAACACACAAGGTTTTTCAGCCTCTTTCACTTCTTACACATTTCTCATACAATAACCTATGGTTGCAGATTCAGTGTATGTTGTGCATCAAGTGTGATACATCAATAGGATGACCATAAAAAAAATCTAACTATGTGACAAAAGGCTTTCTACTGAGAGCTGTGTTTACAGCTTTCATGTCCCCATCATAGGTGGACATCATATTATTAATGCTGATGTATTGTGGAAGAAAAAAGTGAACTATCAAAAAAGGAAGAAAAAAAAAGAAAAAGGTCAGAGGGTCAAAACTGAATTAAATCCATTCAATGACATTGTGGACCTCTGCAAACCTTACCTGAAAACATGATGAATGGGCTGCATCAGCGCTATATCACTGTCATTGACCTCGTGTGGCATCGCGCAGGTTTATTCAAATGTTTGAATGATATTTAGAAAATTCAGTATTTGGAAATGAGAAAAGTAAATGGAGCAAACAGACATCAGAAATCCAACCAAAATGACACCTTATTTGTTGGTTTGTTTTTTTTTTGTTTTTTTTTTACCTTTGTTCCCACTCATATATGTTAGATCTTACACAGGATTTTCAACATCAAACCAGTGACTTTCAAATATTGGTGCAGTTCTCTGTAAGGACCACTTACTTTCTTGTTACATTGACAATATAATGCTTCCCTCCCCATCTTCAGATGCTGATTTTTGCGGTGAGATCCCACATTAAGCTGCAGAGTGTCCTATTCATTACCTGACACTTTTCAGTATAAACTTGGCCAGCAACTCCTTGTTAACATGAGTCTTGCTTCAGATTATTGTAAAAGAAAAAAAAATTACCTATTTCCTTAATTGTTATTAAGTTTCACTAAAAGTTTTTCAGACTTCCAGATAACAATCAACATTCACATTTCCCATTTAATGACATTTTTAAAAATAATTTCTGAAGTATTAGATTTTTAAAACAGCCTATGGATGTCAACCTATTGCCTATTTCATGATCACTGCTTTGTGATCATAAAATGTCTTCATTTTTAGACACTTTCTAAGCTTCAAAGATGCTAACAGGAGCATCACTGGGTACTTTTAAAATCAAACTGCCACTCCTGTGAGTTTCTTGTTGAAGCTAAAGTAACAAAACTCCCAATTTGAGGGTGCTTCTCTTTTGAAGTGGCACCCTAAAATGTAAACTGATGGAATAAAAAAAAGTATACAGTACATCAACACCTGGGTTAGGCTTTGTGAAATGGGAACATAAACTAGTCTGCACGGCAGGAAGTTCAGCAGTCTGTAAATGGCCACTTACCAAAAAGGGAATTAGCGAAGCCGTACCACTTACAGCCGTGCTCCCCAATGAGCCATCTGCCGTGCAAACTGGCTGCGAAGCTGAATGGTGTCCCGAACACGCACACGAGGATGTCGCTCAGGCTGATGTTCAACAGGATGAGATTGATGGGCGTCCACAGGGAGCGAAACTTTGCGAAGACGAGCAGCGTGACAAAGTTGTTGAGGATCCCCGCCACTAGAATAAAGCCGAGGCATACTGCCACCGCCGTGTGGCCGGTCCGGCTCAGCCCATGAGGGCTCTGGGGCGCCGTGGAGTCGCGCAGGGCGGCGTCGGTGCTGAGGCTG
The DNA here is from genome assembly GCF_933228915.1 of Telmatherina bonti. NCBI lineage: Eukaryota > Metazoa > Chordata > Actinopteri > Atheriniformes > Telmatherinidae > Telmatherina > Telmatherina bonti. The sequence goes on along the minus strand of NC_136610.1, from coordinate 21,819,725 downwards.
GGGCTGGAGAAGGAGCTGTCTGTGGTGCTGAAATTCAAATCGTATGAGTGAACGACCATAGCACTGGGGCGAGATGTAAGAGCTGGAGAAGAGCTTAACACAGATCGAAGCCCAGAGGCAAACAGCCACAGCAGCTGTACTCGATGTGGAGGCCAGAGTGAATGAGGAGAGTTGAACGTGGCCAGTGCACTTCTTTATACATCCTGCAATGCAAATACCCCCACCCCTTTCACTTTGCCACACACAAACAATCACTGTATCTCTTCTTCTTTTGAAACTCCCCCTTAGTTATTTTTACAGGTCCCTTTGAGCACAATGGCGCGTGTAAATAGAGTAAATCTTCTCAAACTGATAGTTTTTAAACTGCTGAAGCAGTGAGAAGTGATTCAGAATTGCAGGGTTACGTTTGAGTTCAGTTTGGGTTTTATGATTTTTCATGGTAGATGTAGGTCAGATTAAATGATTGTCCAAGCTGAACTTCTAACTTTATTGTTACAATTGAGGGAATTACTTAGGGTGCTCTACTCCAGAAATACAGACTTTGTTGCCTGATTCTGCTAAGCTCTGCGTTTCCTATTCATTGACTGTTTTCTGTGCCTGACTGCTGCTGTGTTTAGCTGCATGAAGCAGGTTCATTTGAGCACAAAGCAAGTCACCTGTAAGAAAGCTTCACTCCTCTTCAGCATATTCTTTTCTGCACACCACTCTGTGTATAAAATGATGTACAAGGACATCATGTTTGCATGTGCCAACTTATTAAAAATTAACTGTAGTCATAATTTCTTCAAATGTCATCATTAGTTTCTTCTCATTTCTATATTGAATGTACTTACCTGGATATGAAATGAATGTGAAATGTGTATTTAAAAAAATACATAACCTTACTAGAGAGTAATGTTTGCATAAACCAGTAGCTAACAGCTGTACACACAAAGTATCCTTTTTAATTGTGATCCTTAAACTTCCTCAAAATCTTAACTTGAGCCTACTGAGGCTCCCCCAGCCTTACCGTTTGGTCCCCATACTTAAGACTAAGTTATTTTTATTGTCCACGTCTTGGTACCCCCTTTTTCCTTTAAAACTACCTCAATTCTTATTGGCATAGATTCAACAACTGGTTTAAAACTTTCCTCAGAGATTTCAATCCATACTGAAATGATAGCATAACGCTGTTGCTGCAGATTTGTAGGCTGCATTTCCATGACATTTCCATAAATATTCCAACTCCACCACATTCCAAAAGTGGTCTTTGAGATCTGGTGAATGTTTGAGGCTATTAAATATAGCCACCTTATTGTCATGATCAAACAAACAAACAAAAACAGTTTGAGGTGATTTTAGCATTGTGACATGGTATCCCATGTCATTATCCTGCTGGAAGTTGGAACATAAAGGGACTGACATGGCCACCAGCAATACTCAGGTAGACTGACTTAGACTAGGCTGTGATGTTTAAACCATGCTCAGTGTGAGGGACCGAGCCGAAAAAAACCAGAGAAGCACAAGGAATTTTTTTTAGAAAAATATAATGTCTACATTTATTTATCAAAAATATCAAAATAAATCTTTTAGTTCAATAACTTTGGGCCCATAAAAGAGGTCAAAGAAACAAACTTCAACATAGGCATTAACACAAGGAACTCAAACACTAACTGACCCACCTAACTGACACACAAGGGACACAGATATACACTGACTGATCAGGCCATTTTGACACACAAGGGGGGGAGGAGACAATACAATACTCTATACCAATTATAACATAAACTTAACTTATCAATAAAGTGTTGAATGTAACCAGTTAAGACAATAAACTAAACAATCTGAGCTTTCCTAAATAATGCAAAACACAACTGACAAATCAATAGAAGAACCTAAACATCTTCTACACTTCCTGCCTAAAAAAAAAGATGGTATTGCCCAATTATGCCTCAGCATGATTTAAAGGGGTGTTTTAACGGTATTTCAAGTTTTCTGAGCTTTCTACAGTGTTACAGTGTTGAATCCTCATCAGACATGTGAACAACACTGTTTTTTATCACCTAAACGCATGTTTGAGTTTGAGTTCCAGCACTCTCTCCATTCGGTTTCCATGGCGACGAAAAACACGTCGTTTTAGAGAGTTTTTTGTACTTCGAAATTTGTGGTATATTGAATGTTATTGGGAACATTTAGTTATGTTTATGTATTTTATACGCTACACCAGTAGAGGGCGAACTCGCCTTCATGTTACGTTGTGTAGGCGGTGTTATGCGGAGAACGGCAGAATAAGAGATGCCGCATGGAGAAAAGAACCGTGCTTGTAAGAGGTGCACGAGACGAATAAAGGAGAGAAGAAACTTGAGAGGTGTTGCACCTTTATTTCGGCCACGATGCAACATCTTTTTGGCGACGAGGACTAACAGGATGGCACAGTAAGGACGTGGCTGTCGGGCTAAAGACTTTATAAGAGGGGAGAGCGCCGTAAGTTACAGAAAAGATGGCGACCATCGGCACTCTAGCAGCGTTTGATGCTAAAAATCAAAGCTGGGAAGAATACTGTGAAATAATGGATCAGTTTTTTGAGGCCAATGAGATTGATAACGGGGATAAGCAGAGAGCTATACTCCTCAGTGTAGTCGGCGCATCTACATACAGTTTAATACGGAATCTCCTCAGCCCGAGTAAACCAAAAGAGAAGACTTACACAGAGCTGGTATCGTTGCTGAAAAACCACTTCGACCCAAAGCCAAGTGAAATCGTCCAGAGGTACAAGTTTGATTCCCGCAGTCGTAAGCCAAATGAATCAGTCGTGGATTATGTAGCAGAACTGCGCAGGCTTGCACAGGACTGTAATTATGCCAACACGTTGGAGCAAAAGTTGAGAGATAGGATCGTATGTGGAATTAATGACGACCGTATCCAAAGACGACTCCTAGCAGAAGCAGATTTAACATGTGAAAAAGCCTTGTCCATTGCAGTAGCTGCTGAAACCGCCAATAAAAATGCACATGACCTCCAAAATCCAAGAGCAACTGTGAAGTGCTTCAAGATAAACAAAGGCACGCATCAGGGAGGCGCGTTCAAGAGCAGCAGTGTTCCAGAGTGTTACCGGTGCAAAGGACAACACAAGGCATCAGAATGTAAGTTCAAACAAGAGAAATGTCATGCATGCGGAAAAGTGGGCCATATTGCCAAAGCTTGTCGAAACAAAACCAAGCAAAAAGGAAATGCTAAACCTGGTGTTAAAAAGGAGCAAGCTCGTTCAGGCTATCATTCACATAATGTTAAAGAAAGGCAAGAGGAAAGCAACTCGGATAGTTCTGATGAAGATCCTTTCACATTACAAAGAATGAAGTTCCAGCTAGGGCGCATGAGTGAAATGCCCCTAAGAAAAGTTGAGCCATACACTGAGAGTATGAAACTAAATGGCAAAAGAGTGACTTTTGAGATTGATACCGGCTGCAGTCTCACCGTGATGAGTGAAAAGACATTTAAAACAATGTGGAAATCAAGCAAAACCCCCAACATTAAACCAGTGAGAATCAAGTTGGAGACTTATACAGGGCATCCAGTGACAGTTGTGGGAGCAGCTCAAGTCCAGGTCAAGTACCATAAGCAAAGAGCCAAACTGCCCCTAGTGGTCGTAAAAGGCGATGGACCTACTTTGCTAGGCCGGGGCTGGCTGGAGGACATTCAACTGGACTGGACAGAAATAAAAGCCAGAGACAAAGCTCGTCAAGTACATAGTATTCACTCTGAGAGAGATACTAAAGAGGCAAATGTGACTTTACAAGAAGTGCTATGCAAACATGAAGAAGTTTTCAAGGAGGAGCTGGGCACGTTGAAAGGCACCAAAGCTACCATCCACGTGAAAGAAAACGCAGTTCCACGCTTCTTCCGCCCCAGATCAATTCCTTATGCTATGAGAGCTAAAGTGGATGAGGAAATTGACAGACTTTTAGAAGAGGACATTATCACCCCTGTGAAATATTCAGAATGGGCAGCTCCGGTAGTACCCATCCTGAAACCAGTGGGCACAGTCAGATTGTGTGGAGATTACAAACTAACAGTAAATACAGTGTCCTCACTCGAGCAATATCCAATACCCAGAGTAGATGACTTGTTCAATGCACTTGCTAAAGGAAAGCAGTTTTCCAAGTTAGACATGAGTCATGCTTATCAACAAATACTCATGGATGAAGAGTCCAAGAAATACCTCACAGTGAACACGCACAGAGGATTATTCACCTACAACAGACTACCGTTCGGTGTGGCCTCCGCTCCGGCCATATTTCAAAGGACGATGGAGAGTCTTTTAAGTGGAATTCCTCTGGTCGCAGTGTATTTGGATGACATTTTGGTCAGCGGAGTGAACAAAGCTGATCACATCAGAAACTTGGACATTGTGCTTAAAAGACTGAAAGAGGCTGGACTACGTCTCAGAAGAAACAAGTGTACCTTTCTTCAGGATGAAGTGGAGTACTTAGGGTACAGAGTAGATGCACAAGGATTACACCCAGTGGAGAAAAAGGTCAAAGCAATCCAGGATGCTCCCGCCCCAACAAATGTTACAGAGCTCAAGTCATTTTTGGGACTGTTAAACTATTACAACAAGTTCCTTCCGAACCTTGCAACTAGGTTGGCGCCATTACATGAGCTCTTGAGACATGATGTTCGATGGAAATGGAATAAAGAGCGAGAAGAAGCCTTTCAAAACGCAAAAGACATGCTCAACACATCCGATGTTTTGGTGCACTACTCAGCGGACAGAGAGCTGGTTTTGTCATGTGATGCTTCGCCTTATGGAGTAGGTGCAGTATTATCACACGTCATGGAAGATGGAAGTGAGAGACCAATTGGGTTTGTTTCCCGTACTTTACAACCAGCAGAGACAAGATACTCACAGTTGGATAAAGAAGGGCTCGCAATCATATTTGGGATTGAAAAATTCCACAAATATTTGTACGGACGAAACTTTGTGATTTATACAGATCACAAGCCGCTGATTTATCTGTTTAACGAAAAGAAGCCAATTCCCCAAATGGGATCGCCAAGAGTGCAAAGGTGGGCTGTGAAACTCAGCGCATACAAGTACAACATAGTCTACAAACCAGGCAAACATCACGCAAATGCAGACGCATTGAGCAGATTGCCAGTCCCGGTCAAACTAAGAAAGGAGGAGAGGACTGAGCAAGTTCTAATGATGGACATTTTGGATGAGACATTGATACAAGCGAGTCAAATAAAGCAGTGGACCGCTAAAGACACTGTTTTATCACAGGTACATGAATACATCCTAAAAGGGTGGCCTGCAGTTAATGATCCAAACCTCAAAGCTTTCCACCAGAGAAAAATGGAGCTAAGTGTAAGAGATGGCTGTGTTCTCTGGGGAGCTCGAGTTGTAATCCCTACAAAAGGAAGAGAAAGGATGCTCAAACTATTGCATCAAACTCACACAGGAATGACTAAAATGAAAGGACTGGCCAGATCGTACATGTGGTGGCCAGGAATGGATCAAGATGTAGAAAGAACTGTTCAGGCATGTCATGAGTGTCAGGCGCATCAAAAAGCACCTGCCCCTGCACCACTGCACCCGTGGGAATGGCCTGAGTCACCATGGTCGAGAATTCATGTGGACTACGCTGGACCATTCCTTGGAGAAATGTTTCTCGTGATTGTGGATGCTCATTCAAAGTGGCTGGACGTGTATCCAACAAACTCTTGCACCTCCCAAGTCACTATTGAAAAACTCAGACAAAGCTTCAGTATTTTTGGAATACCAAAAATGCTTGTGTCCGATAATGGGACTTGCTTCTCAAGTGCAGAGTTTGAAGTGTTCATGAAGCAAAATGGCATTAACCATGTGAGATCCGCTCCGTTTCACCCATCATCAAATGGACTAGCGGAGAGAGCTGTTCAAACCTTTAAAGAGGGGATGAAAAAGATGAAAGATGAGACAATCCAAACAAGATTGTCAAGATTCTTATTTAGCTACAGGATCACACCTCATGCAACGACAGGCTTGTCACCTGCAGAACTCATGATGTCACGCAGACTGAGGTCAGCGCTGGATTTGGTTGTTCCGGACGTAAAAACCAAAGTGCAACAAAAACAACTGAAACAGAAAGTGAATCATGACACACACAGCAAAGAAAGGATTTACATCTGGAGATGATGTACTCATCAGGAACTATTCTTATGGACCAAAGTGGATTCCTGGCGTTATCCAAGACTGTTCAGGACCTCTTTCTTACACTGTTAATGTTGGTACTGGTCAAGTTGTGAAAAGGCATGTTGATCAGGTCAGAGCTAGATTACCTGATCCCGAGCTAAAGATTGAGAAGGAGAGGGTGTTGTTTCCAGACACTACATCTAATGTTACTTTACCTGAAATGAACAAACCGCTAATGTTAGAACAACCGAGTTCTAGTTCAGAGGTAGAGCCAGGGATACCCCCTGCTGCAGATATTCAGGCAGAGAAAGTTTTGCCCACAGAGCCAGAAATGAGACGTTCTCATAGAGAGAGACGTGCACCTGTGCACCTTAAAGATTTTGTTTACTAGAATGCTAATAGTTCATTTATATTGCTTAGTCTTGAGCTAAGTCATTTTCAGTTTGTATTATTATGTGTATGCTTTACTTAGAAAAAAAATGTGTTAGTTACCCCAGACAAGTTTTTGCTTAAAGGTGGGGGAGATGTGGTATATTGAATGTTATTGGGAACATTTAGTTATGTTTATGTATTTTATACGCTACACCAGTAGAGGGCGAACTCGCCTTCATGTTACGTTGTGTAGGCGGTGTTATGCGGAGAACGGCAGAATAAGAGATGCCGCATGGAGAAAAGAACCGTGCTTGTAAGAGGTGCACGAGACGAATAAAGGAGAGAAGAAACTTGAGAGGTGTTGCACCTTTATTTCGGCCACGATGCAACAAAATTCTTGTGACATCCCGGGGGATAAGGTTCGGTGATTGGTTACCTTCCACTGGTTAACAAGGGCATGTACAAATACATCAGGTGGGTGGAAAACGTCTGATAAAGGTATTTCCATCGAAGGCTGGTTGAGTTTACCAAAGAGAGACATCCTGCTGCATTCGTTGCTGTGGGTTGCTGTTTTCCACTTCGTTTTCAGGGTCTGATTCAGGTTCCAACATGTAGGGCTGTATGCTATGTGTTGACATTGTATTTTGTTTTTTTATTGAGTTCATATGAGCCTAATCCTTCAGTTTATGAGATGTTACAATGACGGTGAAAGCAGTTGCGGTGCGCGCTCCCGATGTAGTGCAGTGGCAGGAGGCGGGGCTTAATGCGGAAGAGTCTCAATCCACTCATTTTGCCCGCAGGTTGATCTGACAGCCTACGGAGAGGGTCGGTCTGAAGTAAATGAAGCGATTTGTGACAATAACTCGATCAATCCCAATCAATCCCTTCTGGTCTCAGAAATAAGAATAAATTAGCCTGAAATGCACACAATAGTTCCACTTTAAGGAGCTCCAGTGCAGCCAGGACTCTTTTCTTTGGCAGGCTTGGGAACTCCAAACAGAAACTGGAAACTCAAAAGGAAAGTATATCAACTGAAAGCAAAGCGAATTGACAAGGTGACAAAATAAACCAAATTAACAAGGTGACAAAACAAGTCAACTAAATGTGTGTACCCAGTTAGTTCACCCCCTGTCAACCCAGCTAATAAAAATATAAAAAAATGATAAAGTATATCTTTCAAGTGTTTACGTAACTGAGAAAAAAAAGAAAGTTACCAGACCTTTAATGTGTGCAGCTCATGCTGCCATCACACTCAGTTTGTCCTAAGAAACCCAAAATATCTCTTTAGCCATTACATTACCAGCAGCATGAGCAGCTGATACAAGGTAAGATGCGTTCCTGCTTTCTTGGTGTTGCCACATTCAGTCACTGCTGAAACAGACAGACCAAACCTTTTTCCAACCTTCTGTTGTATAATTTTGGTGAGTCTTTGAAAGTTGTAGCTTCAGTTTCCTGTTCTTAACCAACAGGTAATTTACCCAGTGTTGTATTCTGCTGCTGTGTACCATCTGCTTTAAGGTTTGTAGATGACACATTCCTTGGTTGTGACCAGTGATTATTTGAGATACCATTGCTTTTCTATTTTCTCCATCCAGTCTGCTTATTTTACTCTGACCCTTGACATTGAGAAAGCATTTTTGTTACAGACAACTGCTGCTTACTGGTTATTTTCCCTTTTTCAGACTATTCTTTGTAAACCTAAGAGAACGTTGTGCTTGAGCATCCCAGCAGATTTGGCACCAACAACCATTTTATGTTCAAAATCACTTAAATCCCTTTTCCCACTCATTCTTCAGGAAGCCATCTTGATCATAACTGCATGCTTAAATTCTTTACATTGAGCACCTGATTATTTAGCTGGTGAGTAAATATATTAATCAGCTTTGAAAGTCACATAGTCTGACATGTGCACAAGCAGAATTAATATAATCCATTACCAAAAGACTATAGTTCCTTTTGAGCAGTACTCCCTTCTCTTATTATTTTTAAGCAAGACTGAAAATAAAATAAACCTTTAAAAAAATTGTCAAGAACACTTACAAGTTATTTAACAATTAATTCATGACTTGAAGGGCTGAGACGATGTTTCTCTTTAACACTGCTGTCGTAGGAAGAGTTGTGTGAATCTTAATGTGTTTACTGGTGGCTGTTGGAACCCACATACAGCTGCTATAAAGACATGTTACCTCGTCTGGTTCTGACAGCATGATAAGGTTGTTAAAAACTCAGTCGGCAGTAATCACCTCAGACCCAATGCCTGTCCCCTTCCTTCACCTCTCTCTTGCTCTCATATATGTGCCTTAGATCTGGTTGCTTACGCCTGGAAAACAGCAAGGAAGATTCAGATTTTTAGTCTGTATGGCTGCTGTTTCCACATCTTTCTCCTGGAGAGACACACGTGATGCCTGATGTTTCTCACCTGACATCAATCTTTTGTCACCAATAACCAGTGACCATGAAGAGCAAATAAGTAAAAAGGATTTTCTTAAAATGAAGGACAAATAAAAACAGAAAGGGAAGATCAATTTTTTTAAAAATGAATTTTTCAGCCAAATACTTATGAAACAATTACTATTGTGAAGTTACTAAGGTGAATGGCTTTGTGTGACAAGTTTTTAAAGGTGACAAAGTCCTATTAATTGTGCTCATTAATTACAGCATTCAAATAACAATAGTATATTAAATACCATCTGAAGGTTTCCTGTGATACCAAATGACAAATTACCATGTGAATGGCAACATCACGGATACTCTGGAATCATTCCATAAGCAGATATTGTCAATTTCTTTATACAAACTTTATATTAACAGAGGCCTTTAAAGTCCGAAACAGCACCTTTTAATTAAAAGCTTCTGGTAAATTATTTAGAATTACAATAACAATGTTGCAGCACAAAACCTAGATATAGCTGACATTTAAATGATATTAGTTGCCTGATTTCTACAGGTCATAGATATTAAGAAACAGAATCACAGATTAAATTAATGGAAGTGTAAAAAGTTCACCCATCTGCAACGTTTTTAAGGTTTTCTGTTAACTTTTGACTTTCTTGAGATGTGCAATACTTACAAATGAACCTGTCATTTCTCATCATTTTAAATGGAAAATTCTCCTCTTTAAGTTATTTTAAATGAGCAGCTGGTTTGCATCTAAATCTAAATAAAAAGACATCATGAAAGAAAACCCACAATATCAACCAGTAAAAATATAAGTATTAAGTTACTTACTGCAATAAACAAGGGGTGGCAAACTTCAGTCCTAGAGGGTTCAGTTCTGCAAGTGTTCAGGGTTTCTTTGTTGCAACACGTCCTGATACCTGTCAGACCCAATTAGCTGACTTGTGCAGGTTTATTTCTCAGTATGTTTCTTTGGTTCATGTGAAGGGATGGGGGGGCTCGACATTATTGTCATTGATGAAATGGGGGAGCCTTGCCGAAAAAGTTTGGGAATCACTGCATTAATGAATAAGCTCCCCATGTTAGGTGGAAGTACTTGATTCTAGGCATTCATCAGGGACACTGTTGGTGTAAGATTTAGTACATTGGACCAGAAAGTTGTGACAGACCGGTGAAAACCAGTTTGGCAAATGGCTGAGTGAGACAGTTAACTGAAATCTTAATGCGATCAAACAAGACAGGTTTGCATGCAGATAAATGTCACAACTGGGTAAAAATGAGGCAAGGACAACCAGAGTGGGCATCTGGTAATTATATAAACCATCACATTTCTAGATTTAAGCAGATATTTCTCTCAATCTATCATCCTGGATGACAAGACAGAAAGTCTTATCAAGGCAGATGACTGAATCAATCCCCCCAATTAGCTTTTTATCTAGAAAACATATATTGTGAACAGCACATAAGGGGTGATTAAGAAAGCCCAACAACCTTGTCATTCATGTCTTGTTACATTGTCAACATGAGCCTGAATGTGATGTAAGCCTGACAATAGGTTACTATATTTGTTGTATAAAGTTTATCAAGTTTTTGTGCATATTTATCCACCTAATATATATTTACAATAATGTGTTGCTCTGGTATTGTCCGATTTTAAATATAGGTGTTTAAAACCTTGGACTGGTTATGGACAGGTTGCATTCCACAGCACCAATACAGCTCCTCATCCATCAAAACACTCAACTGGCTTAGTGCCCATGAGCCTCTGGACAGCATCCAATGGGCCCATTTTGTTACCCACTGATAGGTAATACAGGACCAGATGGGGACAAAGCTAATATCAACAGTGCCATCATTGATCCACCCTCAAGATGTGGAAACAGCCATTCCTTCATCTGTGGCCACGGATGGTGCTGACAAGGAAATGTGAAAAATGTCATGTGTATGAGGAAGAAAAAAACAACTGGTGAGTTAATGGTAATTCATTCATTCATTTTCCTTACCGCTTAATCCAATTCAGGGTCGTGGGGAAGCTGGAGCCTATCCCAGTAGTCTTTGGGGCGAAAGGCAGGGTACACCCTGGACAGCTCGCCAGTTCATCGCAGGGCTATGTGTTGCATATTATTGTAAATTTATCCATGTTTAATCCTTGGAGAATTTAAAAAACAGTTCCTTTGATATTTTTAAAATGACCAAAACCAAAAAAACCTTTTCGCACCATGAAAATAAGAGTGGTAATTATGTAAAAGAGACTGATGTTCTATCTATGCTCCAGAAAGTCTTAAAAATGAATTGGCATGCGCAGCAGCAATGCCTTCATCCATGTAGAATGCAGGTAACAGTTGACGACGTGTCTTTCCTGCTACTATGTGTCAGTCTGTGCTGTGATCTATGGTTTGTCATAACCTCATTCAAGATGAATGGTAATTCGACTGGTGGACCCGTAACCTCTCGTATAGAGATCAGGTCACCTACCTCACTCCCAGCATTCACATGTTCACATCAAGCTATTTTATGTATTTTGGTGTATGACATAAGTAACCCCTATTATGTTAATGACAGATAAAATGTGATTTTCTGTCTTACTTTCATAACGGCTGTAGGTTTTTTTTTTAGGTTTTTTTTTTTTTTTTCTTTTAAGTATTTTCAAAGACTAAATGTGTTTTAACCACATGTGCAGCAGTTTGACCAACATTTCTCTTGTTTATATGCACTATGTACAGTAAATATACTTTTTTGACTTGGTCAACACTTTCAGTTGCACCACATGGTAAGATTATAAACCTTCTAAAGTTAAGCATTTAATATGGTATATGATGATGTACACGTCACAAATGAACTATTTATCTAGAGATTAATCTGTAGCCCCTCTCTGCTCACTATTTTATGCCAGTATTTGGATAGTCTATCAAAAATAAAAAATTCTCTGGATTTCTCTCTAATTTAGATGAAAGTGTTTGCTCTATTGAGTTTGTACGGCCGCAGTTCCAACAGCAGTTTCTGTACAATAAAAACTGATTAACATAGACTGCATCTCACCAAAAATATGAATCACAACTTAGGATACAAAGGTGTGGGTGAATGAAAAAATAATACTTTAACCTAAGAACTTGTATTAACACTCATTGAAAGAAATGCAAATACAACATACACAAAACAGTGACATTTTATAACATTTTGAAATCTAAAAACTTTATTTATAATTGGTTGTTCAAGGAGTTTCTTCTGATGAAAGGAAACAGATACATGAGCAGAACCAATTTGGAAATTTATATACCTGTTAAGCTCACACATTTGTTTATAAGTTGAGTGTGTAAATTACTTATAGAACATATTTGGGTTCTATAAGCTGATAGGAGTCATGAATTGTGGCAACGCATGCATGCAGATACACTGGAACAGTTTTAATTCATTTATTCACACCTTTAAGTTACTTAGGAGAAATATGCATGTATTGGTAACAAAATATCACAGAATTATTCATTGTAAATTTTTTGGTGACTTAAGTGCCTCACAGATCATAACTGATATTATACTGTTTTTGTGTTATCTGTAAAATGGAAAATGAACAGTAATGCATATGGACAACTATTTACAAATACAGTTATACATGGACCATTGTAGTCAGTTATTATGCTTTTAAACTGAGAGGATGCTGCAGAGCTCATATAGTCTCTATGCAGACACATGAAGAACATTCCACTTCCAAACAACAGCAATTCTGCATCCAGACCCTTCCTCTGAGACATTAGTATGAACCATTATGCAACCATGTTTAACTTTCATGTTTTTCAGCATTCAAAAAGCTTGTACATTTTGGAGGCTGGGTTCAAACTTGCCACCAGAGGTCAGCATCGTTCATAACCTTTCTGTTCATTCTGTAAGAGTCAAATCATTGAAGTAATTTTAAAAGCATGTCAGCTCAAAAATGTAACGTGTTCAGCATTGACTGATGCTTGAGAATTTGATCTGGCTGTTTGCATATTTAAAAATGTACATCTTCAGAGAAAAAAAAACTGATCCGGGTCAGTTGTTGGTGGATTAATTATCAGTTGTATCAACATTCGCAGCACAAGAGGCTCACAGGAATCAGACTTAACACTGTTCCATGGACAGATGGAAATCCACAAAGAAAAATGTTTTTCATCCAACTTCCTCAAAAAGGCAGCAACAACCAATAAATCACTCTGGGATTTATGAGACAAATGACAGAGTTGAAGAACTGGTTTGTCAGAGAGTGTTCTCTTTCAGAGAAGTTGTTCCAGTTTGTGCATGCTGAGGCACTGAGGTCATCTTACTGTGACATGGAGTAGGGCAGGGAATGGAAACACTGCGCTCTCTTTGACTTGTGTTCTGAGTAGACACTCAGAAGCCATTCTGATGAGAAACAAATCTCCCAATGGAAAAAACAAAAAAGACATACAGGGTATGAAGCACTGTCCATGCTATCCATTGCTGGTTTCTCCTCAGTACCAGTACAAGTCCTTCTTATCCACATGTCGTCCTGAGAAGGAGAAAGAAAATAAATGTCAAACTGCTAATATGTGCACATCAAGTACAGCCATGTTATTCTAAATATTTACTGCTCATGAAAAGATGAAAAAACTAAACTCTTTCAAATAAACTGAAAAGGAAATGGCTAACTTTTGACTTTCAAAGCAAACCTGCAAAGAAGGACCAAAACACCCCAAGATGGCAGCATTGGTTAATCAAATATTTCCCTGAAAGCACATAACTTAATATCTTGCCATCTAAATTTTACTACCATCCTCAGGCATTGAAATGGTTCCCATGGTAACTTAAAAAAGATGAACTAGTTATGAAGAAAATTAATTATAAATGCTTTTATAGCAACTTATGAAGTTGTTGCTTTTGAAGCACGCAGAATTGTGTCATTTATGTCATGTTTCTAGATCCAGTGTGCAGATACATTTTCCAGGTTTTTGTGAATAAGCTGCAATGCAGCGGTATGATTACCAGCTTCAAAGCTTAAAGGAGGGTTTACAGACTCTCTGAACCTCTGAGGCACTGTCCAGCTGGGCATTGGCTCTGCCTTGGAGCTGGAGACCATACTCGGCCCGATGTCAGCCCGATCACTATGTATTAGATTAAGCAGGGAGGTGGTGTATTGCTGTCCAGTGAGACTCAGCTCCCCGGAGGACAAGGAGCACATGATGCTTGGCAGCCCTGAAGCCTCTCCAGTCCTGTTAGAGAAAGTTTGCCATGATCCAGAAGTGTCATCTACAGAGCTGAGGTTCAGGATACGTTCTGCTACAGGAGGGACCTGTGGTACAGAAAAAGAGAGAGCAGCACCATCCTGATGGGCGCTTGTCTCCTCTGCAGGGGACAAAGAAAGGAACTCTTGAGTATAAACTAGTGTAGACAGACATATTTATTATCATGTAAAAAGAAAGAGGGAAAGAAAGAGAAAAAGCTGGATTTTGTGTACTCACCAGTTTTAATAGTTTTTCTGAGTTTCTTTGTTTTTCCAGCTGTTTCTGTGGCCTTGTACACTTTGCTTAGAGCGCGTGAGAAATGGGCATCCACCATGCTGTTAATGTCCCCCTGGAAGTACGTTAGGATCACGCTGTGAGAAGGCCCCTCCACCTTCACAGCTATTGGACTGTCCATTCTTTCCTCCATGGCTCAGCTGCCACTGAAAAAAAGTTTATGCATTTTTCATAAAACTCTCATTGCTAGTATCTTCTATGTAAAATTCTGTATGAATTACAATGTAGCATTAGTGTATGAGGCAAAAAATTTGGTCTTGACTATTTTTACAGTCATAAAATTCTACATAAAACATATTGTACAAGTTTTAGGCATGAAAAAAAGGCAAATTACTTTTGTTTGTTCTTTTATTGGAAATAGTAAATAAAAAATGAAATAGTAAAACAGTCTGGAAAGAATCTGTATAGTTGTACACTGAAGAATGTTTTCACCCACCCTTTTATTGTTTAATTTATGTGAAGCACCCAAATACAAACCACATGTAAATATTTTAAAGTATCATGCGTCTCTTACCTGGCCTGATGAATAACAATAGTTTACCAGTGCAGTCTTGCATTGACTACTGTCGAAGAAAAGTAAAGCAGTTGCCAAACTTGCTGGGAAAAAAAGTCACTTCAGTTTAAACATTAGTCCTTGCTGAGATTCAAAGAACTAACAGCAGGTGTGTTTGCTTTCTTCTCCTCCTTTGCGGAAAGAACATTTCACTCATACAGCCTCCAAACTTGCTGCAAGTGTTGGCTTGGTAAGGTGAAGGCTATGAACAGAATGTCAACCAGCAAGTTCCTCCAGATTCTAAGTAGCAACTCCTAAAAACATTTCTCAAACTATCTAGAAGCCACACAGTTTTACAGTCGCTCCAAACTTCAACAAAATCTTATTATCTTTATAAATGTCAACAGCATTGACATTATGATTATTTAGCTAACAATTAACAATTAATAAAATCTATACTCATCTGCTTATCTTAACAGTCAATGAACTTTAAGGGGTGTGAAGTGAATAAGTGGTTGATTAAACCAACTGCAATTAGTCAACGTTGGACTCACTTTGTTTCTACCGCACACACACACACACACACACACACACACACACACACACACACATAATTAAAGTGAAGAGAACATAATCATAGACATAGACTGTTTGTTACAGTAAATAAGAGAAAGTGCTCCAAATTTAATTTAATATTTAAATGTAAAATATGGTGCAAAGCTTTCAGTCAATTTGTGAATATTCAAAGAATTTAAAAGGTTTATTTAAACTTAGTTTACATTCACACAAAAAACTAGATTTTTGGGGTAAAATCTTCACTCACAAATAAAATTCATGTGTTTAAATATATATATATATATATATATATATATATATATATATATATATATATATATATATATATATATATATATGTCTGTGTGTGTGTGTGTGTGTGTGTGTGGGCTTGTCAATGTAAAATCACAGCAAATGTTACAGAAAATCTAATAGAAATGTATTATTATAGAAATAAAACCTAATTAATAGGAAACATAATGAATAGTAAAGATTTAAAGTTCTAACGGTAGACTGTACAAATTCTTAAAAATAAAACTAACAATATGATCTGATAGATGCAGAATATACTTGTGTTTCACAGACATTCAATGAAACTGTTCACCTCTAAAGGTCAAAAAAGGCTTTTGTGCTATTGAACACCTCTGAATTACTTATCTAACATGATCCTTTCAAAGGATGTTTCTTTATTTACGACTGAACTTTCATGGCTGAGTTTTAAAAAAGCCTCAACATTGCCTGAGGGTGGTATTTACAATTCAAGTTACCTTCATCTATAGGGGGTCTGGGGGTCTCTAAATGGCAATACAGGATTTTGAAGATTAGTTATTTATTGTTAAATAAAAATATAGATAGTTAAATATAATTACTAACTCAACAATTAATTCATATAAAAAATAAATACATTTGCAAAGAGTTTTGCAATGACTCATTTTAAACAAAAATATAAAAATAAGAGGAAATACATGTTGAAATATGAATCCATTATTAAATCCTGTGACTTGTAATTTTATTTTCAAATGATGTTTCTAAATGGTGAAATAAATAACACACTTTATAAATTTGTTCATAAATACATGTCCAATTCATTCATTTGAAAAGGTAATTCTCTCTCCATTTTCTTTTCCGCACAGATTTTTTAAATCCTCATAGCAATGGAATTTCCTGAATGCTTTACCTTCTCCATTAAGTTTTGGTGCAACACTCTGGAAGAATGAAAACCAAGTCAGACCAATCACAGCTGACACACTGAATCACTGTCACGCGGCTCGGATCTCATTAAATAACAGCTGGCTAACTATGCTACACATCCCAGTATGCAAAAACTACAAGGAGACTGTTGCAGATACGACAAAACTGTAAATCTAACCAGCGTGGTATATTTGTTTTGCCCAAAGTTTAATCAGTTTGAGCTGTTACTTCGCCAATCAGAGATGAGTGTAACCAATGATAGAGCTGATTACATTTGCAGAGTGGTCAGTGGGTTTCACTGCCCCAAAAATGTCACACAAAAGCTCAATGAACAAAGTAAAGCATAAAGGAAATTAAGTTGCAACGGGGGTTTTAAAATGCGGGGAGGAGGAAATGGATATTGCAAAGGCAAACACCTTTTTTAAATAAAAGAAATGAAAAGATATTTACCAAATTTAGGAATTTTTCTAAATTGTTTTATTTATTTTTCCTTTGCAAAATTGCATTTAAAATGCATTTACAAATGACATTCTCGATCATTATTTTTATAATAAATTATCATTTCGATTTGAATTTCCTTTTAAATATCTCCATTTAAAATGTGTAATTAAAACAAAATTTGCAAAATGAGTTTTTTATGAATTATTTGTTGAAACTGAAATTATATTCAGACATCTATACTTTTATTTCACAGTTAATTTCTTCTCAGGAAAAAGCTGAATTGCTTATTCAAAGATCCTCCTTATCAACCATATTTTCAGCAATGACAGAGATGTTCATCAAGGGTCTCGCGCCTGCCCTCTAGCGGCGGTACGGATTTTTGGGAGGAGTCAAGGACTTGAGTGAGGAAGTGTTGTCAGATGCAAATGAATCCGAGTTAATGAGGTTGTCTTTTTTGCTGTGTCCACCCACTGTCGCAGAGCGGCTCCAGTCTGAATAGGGGATGAGAAAAAGAAAATAATGGTCCATTCATACAAAAAATAGAGCAACCACAAAAAAAAAGCACCATCTTACACATTACCTGAGTTTTCACTGAGTCTGAAACGTCCACAACACAAATGGATTCTCCACTGTTTCCTCACATTTTCCTTCAGCAAGCAGTGGAACAGGAATACAAAAAAACCTGAAAAAAACAAACAAAAATAAAATTTCTCATTTAGTCAATGTGATCTTGTATGTTGTAGTGAAACACAGCACAACTTACCTTGCAATGTATTGCAGATTGAAAACAGATACATCATCACCACTCTGCCAGGACCAAAGGAAAACAAGCCCACTGACCACGTCAGACCTAACAGGACAGTGAGACTGGCAACGGCTCTCAAGTCCTGCAGAGAGCTCTGGCTGTTTGCTGAGGGTTTATTAAGCCTCATCTGTTTGATCTGGATGAGAACCACGATGAACACAGACATGTTGCACAGTAGGATCAGAAGAACAAATGCCAGTATGGTTACATAGAAGAAAATGTCATCCTGCAGCCAGCAGCTGTAGGGGTAGAGAGGGAGAAGACTCATCATATCATTTGTAAAAAATTATAGTAATTTTATTTATTAAGCTTTGCTTTGTTTTCCACACATCCCTTCCAATCACCAGTATTGACATGTTTGTTTTTTTTGTTTTGTTTTGTTGTTTTTATTGCTTTGCTGCTGTACTTACAACGGTTCTGTGGACATATGCCCCATCGTAGCCTCTTCAGTTATCAGGTTCCCATAAGCATCTTTATCAATGGCCAGCACCAGGCTGACTATCCCCAAAGGAAGACCTGAAAGCACAAAACATCTAAATATTTGTTCACTTTTGTATGAATAGAACTTTTCGGTTTACATTTCGGTGATTCTGCAACTATAAAATACAATGACATGCATTTAAAGAATATGTCCTAGGACATCAGAAATATGGGAAGCTGTACTAAATTTAATATTATCAATGCATTTGAGGGAGACAGTTGTCCACCCAGAAGCCATTTTAATACAATCAAGATGACTGGTTGACAAAGACGGGCACCCAGTCATATTGTAGTTTTGTCAGGGGTTTCTTTTTTTTTTTTTTTCTTTTAATACAGGCAGTCAGATCTCTATCTATATCACTTTTAGGCTTCAGAGTAATGCAGTTATGATTTCAGACAAATGAATTATATTATATGATACTGAATTTGGATAAAGTGAAACTAAACCCAGACATGCCCAACCTGAAGCCATTCCTGGACCTGTTAATAGTACCTAATAATGACAGGTTAGTTTTTAAAAATTGTTTATTCTTCTTACCCCATCCAATGGCAGAGAACTTAAGGATGTAAGAGGGTACATATGTATTGAACACCTTAACCAGTGCAAAGTACATGTGCACAGCTTCCAGGCCCATCCAGGTGAAGCTGGCCAATAGGAAATAATGTAGGGTTGCAGCAGTGGTGATGCACAGGCCATAGTTGGAAAAGGATGCGAGCCAGGAGTCCAAGAGGAAGAGCATGCTCAATCCCAGCAGTGCAAATGACAAGTTGACAAGTATCTGAGATGGATAGTCCTGACGCAGCTTCCTAATATGAAACAATTTATTGAGAGGAAAGGTGTCAGAATTCCATCTGAAAGCATTCACATGTTTAAAACAATGTAGTATTGCTTCATCGATCAAAAAGAAAACCATTTTTTCACTTGTTCCTCGAACCTTGAACTTTGTCCTTAAGATATCAAGAACTGAACTCTATGCTGAAGTCAGGAGATCGTTGCAAACTGATAAGAGAACCTTGAGTTTGTTTGATGGCACGACTGATTGCGGCGCTCAACACTGAAGGAGCAGTGCTTTGTAGATAGTTACTGACATCTAGTGATCCAGTTGGACATAACAACCATTTAGAAAAGAAAAAGATGGCTAAAAATATGCTGAAGGAAGCATAGATCCTTAAAACCATTGGTTCTACAGTCTGAAAAGAGTCTGCCACACATAAATAAACACAGAATGTGCCTCTGTGTCACACTTAATAAATCTGGAATCAGCTTGCTTCTCTTATGCTTTAAAATTCATCTACTTTAACTCATTATTTGTTGTATTTAATCTGAATTTCAGATTTCCAATTTTGTACACAAACTCATATCATTACATAACAAACATTACAGGCAAATGTGGAAAAGCAAATATCTTTGCAAAAGCACTGCGTTAAGAAGTCTGATCGTCTCAGTTGGTTACTTCGCACAGCATCCATGCATGCAATGACTATACAAAGTGACACAGTTTAAATCTAATTACATGTATGATTGACTCAAAGCAATATAAAACTTCTGAGGTTTAAGTTTTCTATTGTGGAAATGTCCTTTTCTGTGGCCTTTTGTGTAAACAATTCTTACTGTAGATCCTTCATCATGACCATCCTGACTGTTCCAACTCAGAGTGCTGCGACTACTGCCTGCCTTGGGTTGGACTCTGCCCCCTCAGAAGTACTTTACACAATTCCAATTTAACTATATCGTAAGAACCAGAAGAGTCTGTTCATGGTTTCATGCCTGAGTAAATACTTGTAAGACATGATGCTTCTTCTTCTTCTTGTAATGTTTTCTTTCAGCATTCCTACTGTCATAGCTGCTCATTGCAGTTAGACAATGAATGTTTGATCAATCATACATGTAAAAATACAGTATGTTAAGATCTATGAGTGACTTACTCAAAAAAAAGATACGTGAGCAGAGTGATTCCCAGAAAGATGGAGGATATACCACAGCCAACATATGAGATCACTGACAGAATCTTGCTGTCATTTTCACTGATGTGACCTCTGGATACATCCTGAAACACAAAACATTTTTTCTCACAAATCCCACCTTTTTTTTTTAGTAGTATCAGCGATAACATAACAAAAAGCAATGTAAGGTGTTAGAGCATATTTTCTATTATTAAATAACAACATGCAGGGGTCTGTATAATCAGCATCTGCTATTGTTGGCAGAACGACCTGTGAGAAGTCAGCAACTGAGCAGATTTCACACAGCATGTTGGTGTCTGGCCTTGTTTGACTCATCAGGGACTCACCAGAAGAACAGCAAAATGTGTGAGGTGATCACAGAGACAGCTGGTCTGATCAGGTGAAATACTCTGGGTTTCACATCCGCTGTTGTTCCAACCACCCTGGCCACCTGACACACGCACACACACACACACACACACACACACACACACACACACACACACACACACACACACACACACACACACACACACACACACACACACACACACACACACATATATGTAACATGTAACTAAACCATTGCATCATTAGACACACACCTGTAGGAACCTGGTTCCAAAAAAGGCTCAGTTATACTATACTTTACAAATCTAACACAAAAGACAGTATATAAGGATCGACTCACTGTTCTTCTGGAAATCCCAAAACATACATTGTACTCTGTCTTCAAGCTGTAAATATGAAAAGAAGATGGTGGTGTTACTGCAGAGTAACGCTTTGTTGCCACTCACCAAATGAATGCTTTCATTTCTCACCTGTTTGGGGTTTTTATGCATGAGGGTCACAACCACCCGATCATCCAGGTTAATGACATGACTGTTGTTGATGCTGGCAGAGACTATATAGGAATTTATGGTCCAGTTGCTCTTTGTTGTATCAGTCATGAAGGGATCCTGAGATGGTGATGACGTATGAAATGATAAACTTTATTAAAAAATAAATAAAGTTTTGTTCTTTTTTTTCTTCTTCTCAACAGTGTAACATTTTCGGAAAATGTTCTGAAAATATTCTCATTTCTGAGTGGTAAATATAAAGCTTCAGCTGTTCTTGCATAAATAATGGAATCAGGAAACGAGGCTGACAATCCAAACAGAATTCACATCTCTTGTTTGACAGACCAGTAAAAAAGTGATGTATAAAAATGTTGCCTGGCAACTGCAGGAAGTAAGTGCATTCAACTAAAACAAATGTCCCTACAAAACCACAAATGGTTTAAAAACTTTTTCTTTACTTTTATATAATGCATGAAATAAACAGGTAAAAAAAATGAATTGCTTTTGTTTATTTGACTGCAGTTATTGGGCTTTAGAGGCGCAAACAGAAGGATTTTCTTATATTTACATATGCAGAGCCGCAGCTCACTGGTTTCAGTCTGTATCTGAGAGTCCCATCAAATTTCTCACAGCCAATATTTCTTCTAATTCTCACACAGGCAAGGTGTACTTTATAAACACAGTATGGAAAATTTGACAAGAAGAAGTAAGTTAATGACAGAGCAGTTCAAAGAAAATACCTGAAAAAGATCATCCGTTCCGTAAAACTGAAACTGAACTCGGGTTTTGTTCCTCCCTCCAGATGGGAAAAGGTTGTTGAGCGCAGATGGTAAAGAGATAGTTGCATCTGTCTCTGGGATTGGGTTACTCTCAAAGCTTTGGTTGACAAACACCTGAGAAAGAAAAATCCACACACAGTTTGAATTTATCTTTGGTGATGCATATTTAAACTGTCTCTGCTGAGTTTTTCTCCTTAGTCTGAAAACTGTGTTCCACATGAGCAGCTCTTATAAAATTTAACCATTTGAAGCCATGACATCTGCTTATTTGCAGTGTTTCCTTAATTTTTTGGTGGCTCAAGGACAATGTTTTACCCAAAGTTGTCATGAAGCAGTAGGATGGAGCTAAACGCATGTACTGACTTAAATAAACATGTCTGGGTTTTTTTTTTCTTTTGACAAACGTTTGGGCTCAGCAACACTATTGTTTTTAACTCGCTTAGACCGTACACTTCTAATTCCTTCTAAAAACCTAATGTTTTTTTTTATATTTGGACTAAAACCTTTTCTTCTCAGCCTTTGAAGATAAGGAAAACATTGAATAAAACCTCCAGCTGTTATTCTAAATGACCGACTTTCCCTTAAGTTTCTAATTTTTAAAGAAATAATTGTCTCTTGGATAGTTTGAGAGGTTAAAACTTGCATGCATTGCCTCATGTCAGATCTGGTTAAAGAATAGGTGTGTCCACATTTTTTACTCTTACTGTACATTATCTCACTTCTGCATTTCACAGAAGAAGCTCATAAATTTGTTGCACTCTTTATTTCACACTGTATTAAATATAACATCTCACCTCTGGGTTCATAGATGACAGAGAAGCGCCAAAAGTGAGGCCACTGAAATTACCTGGGCCCACATTGATCATGGAAAGAGCCAGTGCAGGAGCTGTTATACTTGCAGATTCACTTTGGAACTCCATATTGTTTCCCATCCTTTCTGTCAAACCGAGGAGACTTTAGCAAAAGATGAAAAGGAGATTAACAATCACAGTGATAAGGTCTTACATTCAGACTAAAACATATCATTCTTTCATTTCCATTTCCTTACTTGTTAGCCTCTGGAGTGACATCAGTTTCAGAAACTAGAATATTGGCAACAATATTGACAATGTGAGCTCCAACATTAGGCTCAATGACGCTGATATCAACGACCTCGTGGAGCTTATTCACGATAACTCCAAGTTCTGATGAAGAGATCTCGGAACTGTTGTTCAGCTGGACATCTACAAGGTCCTGAATCATGTCCACAACTTCCGCTGCATTATCTACAATTCATTAAGAGTGTTTAAGACTAACATGTGAAAATTTACAGCAGTGGAAATCAACACAGCTGTGGATGTTTCATCTTCTTACCAGGCGTGACTGTCACATTGCTGAGGTCTGATATTGAGAAAATGATGTCGCAGTTAGTCATATCAGGATCAGCCCAGCTGGTTGTATCATTTTCAATATTTAACTTGCTGAAAAAAAAAGGCAGAAAATAAGTAACAAATAAACAGTATGTCCGTGTTTGTCCTTGGTTTGTTTAACATGTCCTAATTTCAAACAAGAATACCAAAAAATAAGAATGAAAAAAGATATCCACTTTCATCATATCAACCACATGTTCATGAGTCCATATAACTGATTAATACAGAGTTATCTAACCATCTGTGAGTTTAAATACTTGACGGGTCAAAGTTCATAATTACACTGATAATCCTAACAGGGGACTTTTTTTTTAAATTGGTGCAGGAAAATTGAAACCAGATGGTTTCCATGTGAAACCATCTGGAATATCAACAAACTTTATTAAACCACAAACCTGAATATTATCCAATATCAATCAATTTCTACATAATGGAAAGTTATTATATAAAAGGAGTGTCTTGGCATCTTTCAGGTAAAGATTTAATAAATGTACTTGAAATTTAGCAATGGCAGTGTCATCTAAAGTGGCCAGAAAATAAATATGTTGTGTATGATAAAACTGGTAATGTCTTACCAAAGTCTGAATGCTCTCTCTGATGTTGGCTTTTCACATATCATTATTTGGGTTTCTTGTGGAAATGTTGCTGCCCATCTGTAAAGCCCATAGATTGTTGACATAGTGTCTTCTGGACAGTTTTGAGGCTCTGGGACGGGGGAAGAAAATATTGTTTTATATTTCTATTTAGTCTCTCTTTCTCTTTTATTTACATTAAACATACAGCTTACCTATTAGTTGGACCATGACATCCCCAGTTTGAATAGTAAAGGTCCCGTTATCATACTTTGATTGTAAGGCTTCATGAATTAAAAGTATGATTTCAGTTGCATTGTTCACTCTGCTCTTCTGAACATGGAAACTGCAGAAATACCTGTTCATAAAATATATTCAGTCATAATAAAAACCAGGTAAAACCAGTTTTTTTAAACCCTTAAATTTTTAAAACATATGAAATCCAGAATATGGATAGACATAGAGAATAGATGACAGAGACAAATATACAGAGGAAAAGATATCATAAACACTTTTTGTATTATTGTCACCTACTGTTTCTGCCAGCTGTAAGAAGTCTAAAACAAGAAATTAAAGATGTTTGAATACACAAATGTATTAAATATATAATCCAATACAGTGCTATTTCATCATTTCCTTGAAACAATGTTAATTTGCCACTGAAATGATTTGCATACTCACCATAAAATCAGTGTTTTTCTTCATGCTCCTATGGTTAATATTTAAACAAGACATAACTGTTTTGTGACAAAGTGCAAAACTAAAATGACAATTATGAAGAGGTAAATTCATAGAGGAACACCCACCTGCTGTGAATCTCTGTTACAAGAAGGTTCAGCACCGTCATGGTTGTATCAACTTCAAGCAGTGATTTTACCTTTTTCATCCAAAGGAAAAGCAAAAGACTGTTTTTGTGTATGTTCACTTGCAGCGCACTTATGGTACTTACTTACCCATTTCTCAATGACATCATATGGCTTTGCCACACCACTTGTCATATTTAGTGTAACGTTAACTCTAAAGAACATATATGGTTGAACTGTAAAGAGATAAAAAAAAAAAAGTGATGCCTTAGATATTATACAGCCCAGACATTAGGTGAAGAAGCTGCTCTACAAATGTATACAAGCATATTTATATAGTTTGCTTTATTTTTATTCTCATTTGTTTTGCTTGCAGCTTTTTATATGAAGGTTTGTGTTTGCAAAAATACTATCCTTCTGGATGACAATGACCTCAAAACAGATTATTCATGTTTGTTGTTTTCTGAACTGACCAGCAGTTTCATTAAGATCTGAAGGCTCCTTAGTGGTTGTTGACACATTACCAGGTTGAACTGGCCCACTGAGTGTTGCACTATCTGTAAATGACATTATATAATTTACAACACTGCTATCACATATACAACTTCAATTCCAATCAAGCTGAGACATTATGTAAAATGTAATATATATCATATTATTTGTATCATCCCTCTCACCTGTGGATGGTAAAGCAGTGCTTACAGATGGTTGAGGTGCTGTCATCACAGGCTTTACTTCTAAAAGAGAGGGAAAAAACATCAGCATCTGAATAATTTATACATCCATATAAAAAAAAAAAAAAAAAAAAAAAAAAAAATATATATATATATATATATATATATATATATATATATATATATATATATATATATATATATATATATATATATATCAGAGTGTCATCAGCAGGTTGCAACAGAGATATGGAGAGACTGGAAGAGTCACAGAAAGGCCTAGAAGTGGACGTCCTTTGGCCACATCCCGTGCTGATGACCGCTACATTGTGAACACTGCCCTGAGAAACCGGATGATGAATGCCACTCAACTCCAGGCACGTTTAAGAGAGGTGAGAGGCACCCAAGTGTCACGTCAGACCATTCGAAACCGTTTACATCAGCGTGGTCTGCGTGCTACACAACCTGCACGGGTATCTGACCACACCACCAGGCACAGGCATCATCGTCTTGCATGGGCCAGGGAGCATTTACGCTGGACGAGGAACCAGTGGGCCTCAGTGCTGTTCTCTGATGAAAGTCGATTCACACTGAGCAGAAATGATGGCCGGCAACGATGTTGGAGACGTCAGGGAGAGCGCTATGCATCAGCCACTGTTGTCACCAGGCGAGCTTTTGGTGGTGGCGGTGTTACAGTGTGGGCAGGGGTGTCCACTTGGTACAGAACTGCCCACACTTTGTGAATGGTACAGTGACAAGCCCATACTACCTGAATAGCATCATTAATCCAGTGATTGTGCCCCTACATGAACAGCACAGGCCTAATTTCATCTTCATGGACGACAATGCTCCTGCTTATCGAGGCCGCATCATCAGGGAACGGCTGTTGGAGACTGGTGTACCTCAAATGGAATGGCCTGCACTCTCTCCAGACCTGAATCCCATTGAAAACCTGTGGGATCAGCTGAGCCGTTGTGTAGAGGCTCGAAACCCTGCACCCCAGAACCTCAATGACCTGAGGGCTGCCCTTCAAGGAGAGTGGGATGCCATGCCTCAGCAGGCAATAAGTTGCCTTGTGAACAGCATGAGACGTCGTTGTCAAGCTGTAATTGATGCTCAAGAGCACATGACGAGATATTGAGACGTTCACATTTTTTGTTGTGGTGTAACTACCATTGTTGTTACCTTTTGTGTTGAATGAATTTTTTGAGATGAGGAAATCAGTAGTGCATCCTTCTACTTAAATGTCTTACTTTTATGATATTATATCACTGTAGCATGAACATATTGCATTTTCCATAAATTTCACCTGAAAGCCAAATATCCCTAACTTTTTGTGAGTAGTGTATATATATATATATATATATATATATATATATATATATATATATATATATATATATATATATATATATATTTATACAAAGCTTCTTCAATATGTCTTCGATATATTTGTCTAAGCACACTCACCTGTGGTATGTAAAGCTGTGCTTACAGATGGTTGAGGTTCTGTCATCACAGGCTTTAAGTCTAAAAGAGAGGGAAAAAGCTTCTTCAATATATATTTCTCACTCTCTCTCTCTCTATGTATATATATATATATATATATATATATATATATATATATATATATGGACAGGGAAAGAGAGAGAGAGAGAGAGAAAGAACAGCTGCATCATCAATAAGAATTACATATAAAAATACATACATAAATAAATATATAAAATAAAGCAATAAAATATAATGTATATATATATTTATATATATATATATATATATATATATATATATATATATATATATATATATATATATATATATATATATATATATATACATATACATACATACATATATATATATATATATATATATATATATATATACATATATATATATATATATACATATATATATATATATATATATATATATATATATATATGTATATATATGTATATATACATATATATACATATATATATATATATATATATATATATATATATATATTTACATATATATATATATACATTATATTTTATTGTTTTATTTATATCAGCACTTTTACCTGTGGTAGGTAAAGCAGTGGTAGATGGGTGAGGTGCTGTCATCACGGGCTTTACTTCTAAAAAGGGAGGGAAAAAAGCTTTATTAACAAGAATTATATTTTGTGATACACAAAATATCTTGAAAAGATTTTAGAGATTAATTAAAATAATCCTTGTATTTTACTTATTTCAGGTTTTGTATTTTCTCAGCACTCATTTTATGCAGCATACAATTACATATAATAATGTAGTCAAATTTCTGAAGTGACCATTTTTAGTCACATCTCTGCTTCCTACCATTAAAATACAATAACTGATCAACTATTATCTAAATACTCAGATCAACTGAAGTCAAACATACATCCTCTTTTAAGACTGTATTGGTTGTCTTAATTTCTATGATTGGCCACTGAATTATACTGCAGAACACACTCACCCACAGGAAGTATGAAGACGCTGTTAACCTCAACTGTCAGAGTGAGGTAGTAATAAGTAAAAGGTTTACTCAGTAACACAGTAATATCTTCCTGAACCACTTCTACATTAGTGGCCGGCTCCACGTTGACATAAACCTCACAGCAGAAGCTGGAGAATAAACATGAAAACAATATGTGAGTGTTTTGCGGCTTCATTTGGTTTGATCCAATGAGCTTTCATTTAAAGTGTAATTGTCTTCTTACCCTTTTTCATTGATGAAATTTGGTACTTTTGGCCTTTCCTACAAACAGATAGTTTTTTTTTTCATGCGTTTATATAAAAGTTGCTGAAATGAGCTGACCTCACAACTTGTATATACATAACTTTTCTTTCATCGGAAAATTGCATTATTTACAACTTCATTTGTATATCTTTAAAGAGACTGCTGCCTGATTTGAAGAAAATCAAACAACATGTACCTGGTGTTGAGCATGTGGAGCAGCAGAATTATTAACATGGCAGCTCTGCCTGTATGGAAACACAGATAACACAAATTATAGACAGGAGTCCTTTCAAGTGTTGCTGTGGTGTAGCAGCAATCTTTATTATTTGCTGCATGGCTTATAGCAGGAAAGCAGAAAAAAAGACTTGCTGCACTTATTTGAATTTCTTGTGCCTTGCTTTGAAAATTAGACTCTGTATTGTGGTGTTTAAACACAATACTTTACATAGCAAAACTGTTCTATAGAAATATGGATAACGTTTATGTACTTTTACTTTTAATCAAGCAACTTGCCATTTTTATGACGCGAAAAGACTTTAATCATCTCATCTGTCAGCTGATGTTTATGCTTTACAAAAAAAGAGAGAGAGAAACTGTTTTACCTTGGGGATGAAACAAAAATCGCCACGACAGAAATGTTGGCAGGGAAAATGCTTTCAAGCTGAAGAAGAAAAACAGATAAGTAAAAAAAAAAAAATCTTTCAGTCACCCTAAAAGGCAAGTTTGACTTCATTGCGTATAGAACTTTTTTTTTTTTTTTTACCCAAATTCTTGCGAGTTCCTGAAGTGACACAGATTGGTTTCCAGGGTTGGAAGATTCATCTAAGGATGTCCATGCTTTGATTTTATAAAGTGAACATTCTGAAAAGTAGGCAAAAGGTAAGAATGGCTCAGAATGTTCCAACTATTTATTGTGTTTGGTCTATTGATATATGAATAGGCCTTACATATTTCAGGGAACATTCTTACAACCAAGAAACTCTAAAAGTAAAACCAAACAGGGACATTTTGTAAAAGTTTTCCATCTGCTAATGTTGTGCTGGGGGTACTTAAAACATTCATTCATTCATTGTCTTAACCGCTTAGTCCAATTAAGGGTCGTGGGGAAGCAGGAGCTCATCCCAGCTGTCTTTTGGGCAAAGGGTGGGGTACACCCTGGACAGCTCGCCAGTCCATCGCAGGGCCACACAGAGACAAACAACCATTCACACTCACACTCACTCCTATTGGCGATTTAGAGTAACCAATTAACCTAACATTCATGTCTTTGGATGGTGGTTAAAAGCCAGAGAACTTGGAAAAAATCCACACATACACAGGGAGAACATGCAAACTGTCCAAGTCCAAGCCCCACCCCAGCTGAGGGTTGAACCAGTGACCTTCTTGCTGTTAGACCACAGTGCAAACAACTACACCACCATGTAGCCTCACTTAAAACATGTAAGTTAAAATTTAATGGTATTTTGTTGTCAGAAAACTGTCCTGCTGGATATTTTCAGCAATCAAAACTTTACTGCAACAAAAAAGAACAACTTTCCTTTAACATTTTTGAAATCCAAAAGCGGTATCTTGGTGTTTTACAAAGTATTTTCTGTCTACTTATGTCCCTCTTAACCTACTACAGATTGTACCGTCATGTACATAAGTGAGGAAACCCAGGGAGTGAATTGGGTTTTTATGTTATACAACAGAAAGAATCCATTTTATATTTACCATAGTGCAGGTTGTAATCGGGTTCAGGGGGACAGTCATACTTCCAGTGCCGTAGGTCCCAGCTCAGCACGTCCCCATCTTCACAGCTCATTTTCCTCAGCTCCTCCGCACTAAATTCCCTGCTCCACATCTTGAACATCCCAACTTCACCAATCAAGTTAGTACCACTCTCTGGGCGCACTTCACCATTGGTGTCAACAAAATGAGACACCCCCAGAGTGAGAGTGCCATTTGGGTGCAACATCTGGGATAAAGAAACCAGGGGTTCTTCATGCAGGATGGTTCCATTTATGTATATCCTCAACGACTCGGCTCGGTCAGACCAGGTGATACAAATAAAATACCATTCATTTGGGTTCAGTTTCTTCTGCAGCTGATATTTTTTTCCCAACAGCCATACAATTAGATGTGTAGATGTGCCCTTAAGTCCCAGATGTATGCTCTTGTCTTCTGGAGACTTGTAGACAAACCCACTCCAATCTGTCGAAACAGTACGCCGTAAAAGCATGCATACACTCAGCTCCATCAGCGATGGTACCATAAAACCTGGCTGTAGCTGGCATAAACCAGGAAGGGCATGAAACTGCAACTTTTTACCCCACAAGCTAGTACTGGTAGAAGCAACTGAAATGATAAATGAGATGAAAAATATAGTTAGTTTGTCAACCTCATAAACCATCAATATCCCAGGACTCAGAACTTCGTCCTCTTATCTTAAATTGTTCTTTTCTGTACATGAGGCAGTAAAACAACCCAATAAATAATAAAAAACAAACAAATAATAAAGCAATTTAGACATTTTCATATCATAGACATCTGCAATTATTGCTCTATGGATATGTTATAGACACAGTTTAGACACTGTCAGGTGTTTAAAAAGCAAATCAATCTTACCTAAAACCAGAGGACACACTGACATCAGTACACATAAACTGATTATCTGCGGAGATCTGATCGAGTTCATGATGGCAAATAAAAAAACTGAAATTTCTGTCCCGGTCAAGTAGTCTTCTGCTGAAAGAGGGCAAAGTTTAGGAGTTTGTTGTTGTTTTTATGTGTAAAAAGAAAAATCTACCTCTGCATCCAAATAAAGTATGATACTCAGACTTACCATGATCTTTTTAAAATGGTCAGATCTGAAGATGAATATGCGGTTTGTCTGAAAATAAGACCCCAGTGTGACTTCATGAACTGCCCAACTGTGCTGGTAAACGTCGCTTTATTACTCTTTAAGGATATGTCCACACCCTCTTTCCTTGGTTCCGGAGTTACTCATTAATCACTGACAATAGACATAACTGATAAACATGATCATGTTCAAGCCATGTCTTCATGAATAAAAAAAGTGAAAGTTCACTAAACTCACTAAAAATTATAATCACCCTGCAGCATATGTGGCTCAAATGATGTTATTAAATGCTCTGGTTGCCATGCAGGATTTTGATGGTTGAGGCGATGCATCCCTGTGTGATTTGCCTCAGTACTTTTATACATATTTCTTTTTTAAATAGTTTTTTGTGTATAGATATGTGCATCTCAGGAAAGGAACGCTGTATTGTATGGATATTAATTTGTCATATAGGCAACCCTAATTCCCAAAAGGTTGGGAAGTTTAATGTTGATAAAGAGAATAAAATTAATTGTACATTTAATGAATTCATATTTTAATCATAATTGACCACAAAAATCAGGAAACAACATACTGTTTCATGTTTACTCATCATGTATATGATGGCAACTACATGTTTGTAAAATGTCTACGTTTGGTTTATTTCAGTTTTTATTTGGTTGTGTCTGTTTTCATGTTCCATGTTCTCTGTCATTTCCTGTTTCATCTTTTAAAACCGGTTCCTCTGTCTCATAATGCCTACTTCTCATTTAGCCATTAGCTTCCTCCATAGAAAGAAGAAGATATCTAACTGAATTAAAGGGCAATAGATCAGTAGCATTACAGGTTTTAAAAGTGCACCTTCGAAAGGTGACTCAGAAGAAAACATGGGCAGAAGTTAAGCAATGTCTTATAAACTTTGTCTAGAAAGTCTAACCAGGAGGAATGATCAGGCCTGGTAGCAAAGCATCTGTCATGGTATAGAGGTGCTTTGATGACTGTGAAAATGGCAACTACCCCACATGGATAGGCATCGTTAATGTTGAGAGATTTATGAAAAGGCTTTAGAGCAACATGTGCTCCTGTCCAGGTGATGTAATACATGTTTCATCAAGGTGTTAAGTCACATCCATTACAATAGCAAGGTTTCATAACAGAGAAGTTTAGGTGCTGGACTAACCTGCCAGTTGTCCAGTGACTTTTGCCAGTAAAAAACCTTTGGTCCTTCATACAATACTACTTATGTCAAAGAAAACCCAGGACTGTTGAGTTAAAAGTTGCAAGGCAAACAAGACAGATAGGTTAATCAGGCAAGAACGGGCCGGTTTTTTTTTTATCTCAAAGATCCAGCAATGGGTCTGCGGTGTTCCTAGATGTATATGGACAGTTGTTAAATGTGGAGAAGATGCTACACAGTGCTAACCATTGCCATATCCCATCTTTTTAAGATGTATCTTCTCCATCATACACAAAATGGACATATGTATCTTTTTGTTTTTCAATTGTTTTCTGTTTTTGTTAACATGTTACAAATAATATCAACTTTATTACCATTAGAATTAAATATGAAACATCACCTGCATAGTCTGCATAATTACATTGATTCCTATCAGTGTGTTTACTATGTAGATGAAGTCCTAGCCTTATTGTGTGGGTGTGTGTTTGTACATACATGGGTCAAAGTAATATTCTTGTGCTTCACAATTTATCTACAAGGGATTGCTATCCAAACACATTGAATTAGTCTTTCCATGTGATATAGTTTACATGCAACTGTCAGCTGTAAAGAGCTCATGGTGGGACAAGTCCATCCAGCAGCCTCAGCATGGCTTTATCTCACCAGTGCCTCTTTGTGTGCTTATAATATCCTGTCAGGGTAGTAAACAGATTAAACAAGGAGTGACTTGATGTTATTGATTCATTTCTTTTGGTTCAGTACTCCCACCAAGGGCCACAATGGTGAATTGCAACTGTGTGATTTCTTGACTGTTTTGTAATCCTTACCACAAGATTCAGTTTCAGCAAGGTAACGCTGGACCCAAAGATTTTATCCAAGACTGCAGACACAGTTGCACAAAGTCTCTTTGTTGCATTAGGGCTCTGGAACAAGGCTTTCATTCATTTATTTTCCTTCCCCTGCCTTCTTGTCTCACTGACCAGAACCAAATCCAGCGACTTCCCTCGAGGTAACATGAGCCAACGAGGTGTGACGTGTGGTGCCCAGGTGGGGGGGCTTATATTCACTGGTCAAAGACTGATAGCAGGGTTAGGAAGCCCTCCTGCGTCATAGGTGATGTAGAATGATGGGGATTCCCAAAGATCTCACCAACCTCTGCTTTCCTCTGCTGAGTTGGGTAAAAGTGTGTAGAGAGGGAGGCTGCATTACATCCCATAGAAAGTGTAAAAGAAGTTACTAGTCTGTAAGAATTTAACTGCTTAGTTTTGACGGTTTTTCTATACTTTCCAATGGAAGCTTGTATCTTTACTGTTCTTCTGACGGTAGGTCTGATCTTATTTTAGCTTTCCCCTACAGACACTGCTATGTCTATGTTTCCACATTCTTATTCTCTTTTCAGATTGTGAGTTTTTGAGAATAGTTGAATTGAAAATCATCAAATTCATTGCATTTTTTTTTTTTTGTACAAATGAACGCATCATCCTCCCTGTAATCCAGAACGATGTATTATGGTCCTTACTTAAATGGATTTACTGCTCATGTGAAGTTACTACTTTGCAATTATCTGTACATTTTAGTATTGGTCAACATCTTAAGCTTATAGAATATGATGGATTGATTCATGTACTTAGATACACCTTGTTTTAAATATTTGTAGTATAAATCTTTAAAAAGGCTTTGGACTAAATAAATACTCAACTTCACCCTAAAGCCTATTTAACTTTAATAGCATTAATTTTGTGGGTTACCCTGTGTGTGTTTCCCTGTTTAAATTGATATTTTAGTTTGTAGTAAAAAATACAAATAAAAGGCAAATGATAAAAAGCTCTTAGGGCAGTTCCAGCATTTGTAACCTCTTCAAAACATAAATATCTTGTGTATTTTTTATAAGGCAGACTCCTTCTTTTTTTGAATTATAAAACAAACTGAAGGCCATGATAATAATATTTGTCATGGTGTTTTTACGAAACAAATTGTTTAACTTGCCTATGTAATGCAATGTAAATCCGTTACAAGAAGAGAAAAACATTTTTTCACTTGCAGAGCATCCAACAACTCATTTGGAAAAACTATTTGTCCGCTCAGGTTTGCTGTATGCTGGTGCTGTCTGAGCCCAGCTGTGATCAAACAGAGTTCTTACACCCAAATGGCACATGTGTTGCATGTCCTGTATGCAACCCTGGAGAACAGCTGTCAGAAGTAAGACACTTCCATTCAACAGCATCATGTCTCTCCTTTTTTGCTCTCATTTCTGCTTGTTCTGCCCCTGAATCTAAGTTTATTTTGTGCATTGATGCTCAGGACTGCGGCTTTGGAGATGGTGGAGAAGGAGTCTGTATTCCATGTGATGAAGGAACGTTCAGCACAGGTACAGATGTGACTTCCTGTATAAGGTGCACCCAGTGCAACCTGTTGAACCGCCTGACGGATTCCGCATGTTCACCCACCAGTGACACTCTGTGTAGTCACTGTCTACCAGGGTGAGTGACATTCACAACGGCAGTGTAAGCACCTGTCATATTTGTTTGTTTAAGCATACAGTATCCATGTGGTTATATGTACAGGTTTTATGAACTAAGAAGTATGACAGGAGAGGTGGAGCTGTTCTGTGTGCCTTGTTATAGCCATGATACAGTCCATGAAGAGTGTCTGCTTTTCACTGCTCAAGGCTCCAAAACACGTAGGTTGCAAAGATAATAACTTTGAATCTGTGAAATGGAAATACTTTTTATTTTCTCAGTATTCTATTTTTACTTTTAATGGTGTCCAATTCTAATTGTTGTTGCATGACAGAAAGTGCCAACACACTGCCTGAGGACAATCTCAAGGAACCTGAAGAGACGAGTAAGTAACTCTTTTGAATATTGTTATGATTTTATTCAGCTTGACTTGACACTGTTTTTTTTCCCCCTTTGGTTTGTTTCTAAGGAATGAAAGAGGAAACATTTTCAGTTGTCCTGATTGGTGCAGCAGTCGCTTCTTTGATTTTCCTTGTTGCTCTGCTGCTTTGGGTTTTCCTGCTGACTGCAGAGAGATTCAGTAAGTTAGATAATACTTAATATTTTAACCAGGTTTAACATGTGGTATTTTGTTAGCAAGCCTATACTGGGATCACAGACACTTGTTTGCAATGTTCAGAACAGGTTCCCGAGCATTGCTCTGAACCTGAGGGACTGCTAGCTGAAGGAAACCCTCAGAACAAACTTCTGTGTAGCCATGAAGCGAGAGCAGCAATGCAACCAGACATCTCTCCAGACACTCATTCAGCTGATGATCCAACAAGGTATGCTCTGTGGATACTGCTTTAAACTGTAGCCACATCATTTCCTGCTCCTCGTGGATCATTTCTGTTTATTACCTTATCATTGTTGCCTCCCTACCCAGAGGCCCTGGCTCACTGTGCCATGAGAATGACATGCACCCAACCTCTATTGTGATTAATGTCACCACCAACTTCAAGACCTGCAGTCAAAATATAGATAACATCACACAGGAAGAAGAAAAAAGCTTCTCCACAGAAGAGGTATGTTATTTTCAGGGTATAACTAACCATGCAATGCTTATGTTGAGGTCTGTCATGTGCTCTGTATGTATTAGATTAAAGTTCAGCTGGGACAATAATTTGTGGTCATATTTTATATAGCCCGCCACGTGTTTTAAATAGCTCATATTTATTCTGTTTATTAATATCTTTAACATGCTCAAAGTACACAGCACTGACCTATGAGCAGGACTTTTAACAAATAGATCATTGAAATCCATCAGTTTCATTGTGCAACAATCCCTCAGAATGATCAGGTGAAAGGTTAACCTCAGGGGTCCTGACTTTCAAGGTTGGGAATTGCTTATTTAAATCATAAAACATGCTAAAGGTTTTAATATTAAAGTATGAAAACAGTTTACAATTAATTCAGTACACAAACAAATATTAATACAGTTCAAACCAGTTCATTTTAAAGTAGTTAGTAAAGTTATTAGTTTTCAAGAAGGCAATTTCTCATGGAAAAATTATGTCAATTCCACGACTTTACAACACATATAATCATTATAGCTGGACTGTCAATTAACTTCTTAACTCTTAGCATTAATGTCACGTGAACAAAGTTATTACTAAATGTAGATTTGCTGTATATATTCACAAAAACCACTTAAAATTTGGATTCATAAACAACTGAACTGATTATCACTAATGTCTCCTTTATTGTGACATATATATTCATTGTATATTAGTCTTTTTTTCCTCTAGTTTAGAAAGAAGGACTGGCACCTTTATCTAACACTGTATTTTTTATGTAAATTTAAGATGGAGAAAAAACTACAAACAATATGGGAGATTGCTCAAGGTATGTGCCGTATTCTACATCAATCTTTATTTGAGGGTCAAAATGCATTTCTTCTATCTGATGGGATATTCATTTTTCTACTGATCTGAGTTCAGTTATTATTTCATAACTTTATGTTGTATTGTTCTGAATCTTTCCAGGCCAGAGTATTGAAATGCTCGACTACGACTGTGTCCAGGACTTGTGCCTGCTCCTTGACTGTGCTGATAGCACCTACATTTTAAGAAAATTTGGGTTATCATTGGGTGTCCCTCCTCAGGTCACTGCTCATCTCCACAGCTTCCAAGACCTTTTTCAGTACCTTCGCACATCCACCTACACACAGCTGCCACAACTGGCCCAGGCTGCTGCTCTCTTGCCTAATTTTGAAGTTGTTTCGAGGATACATAGAGCGGTGGTGAACAAGGGATCGATTCAACCCTAGGGATATGTTCCCACGGCTTGAACTTTTGTACATAATTTTTCACTTACTTTTGAATGATAACACTAACACCACACATTCAATAAATTTACTTACAACTTGAACAGAGATACTTTCTTTTAATGGAAAGAAATAGATTTTGAATTAAATATATTGAAGCCATAAAAATTTAAACAACAGAATTTAAACAACATTAAACGTTTGACATTTAGAGCACAGTTTTTCCCACAGTGGCTTTGCTATTGTAAAATTATTAACAAGTTTAATGTAAATAAAATAACCATGTTTTGACAAATCATGGCATGTGATAGTACAGTAAGAAAAGTGTGAACCTTTGTCTTCTTTGAGCATTATATAAACAATATCCAAGTAATTGCAGATGAACCCTACATGTGATCCTATTTCCTGTTTACCATG
Source organism: Telmatherina bonti (assembly GCF_933228915.1). Taxonomy (NCBI): domain Eukaryota; kingdom Metazoa; phylum Chordata; class Actinopteri; order Atheriniformes; family Telmatherinidae; genus Telmatherina; species Telmatherina bonti. The sequence continues at coordinate 21,782,377 of NC_136610.1, read as the reverse complement.
TAAAATGGATAAGAGGCCCTGTGGCTAAAGCATGTGAGATAGACCAGGACAGAGGATTGAGTGTTCATGGTAAGAGAAAGAACCTTCAGCTCAGAGAAAATTTTATTATCATCTCAGTGGGAGAAGTTTGTCAACTTACCATCCCTGGGTCTGCAGATTCTTTGGCAAATTATAAAGGTAAGGCTGGAAACTATTCCAACACTATTTAAAATCTAGTTTAAAAGTTAACGTTGAACAATTTCAGTTAATCAATGGCTATTTTTAATCTCCCAAGTAGTCCAAAAAATAATCTGAATTTCAGAAATTTAATGTTAAATATTTTATTTTATTGGAAAGGGTTCACATTTAAGTATTTAAGTATGAAAGCTGATTTTATTTTGTTGTTGTCCGCTTACAAAGTTGCTTTTTTGTTACTCTTTTTGCACCTCTAGGAAATTTCCTTTCCTTATATTAGCATGCAATGACTACCTCCTATGAACGCTAGATGGTGCAATTTACTATAAAAGTAAATGTGGCCTGTAAATTTTTTTGCATACCCCTTGTTCATGTTGATCGTCTAACGTGAAGATGTATCAACACTTATAACTCACAACACACACAACACACTCATAATTACTAAGTTTCCTTTGCGATGACAACTAATTAAAGATTAAAATAATAAAAATGAATATGCAGATCAATCATACATAAAATAATATATAAATAATACATATAAATATTGATATTCCATAGAGTATAATAAATAATGAACATAAGATAAATATTTCAATTTTTTTAAATAAAATAATTTTTTATGTTATAAAAAATGTTTAAATATTTATTTAAAATGTATTGATATGTATATATATATATATATATATATATATATATATATATATATATATATATATATATATATATATATATATATATATATATATATATGTGTGTGTGTGTGTGTGTGTGTGTGTGTGTGTGTGTGTGTGTGTGTGTGTGTGTGTGCATTTGAACTTTGGTCAGAGTGACCCATCCTACATCCTAGTGTATCTTTGATGTGCACGTCCCCGTGGTGTCCGAGTTCTACCGGTTACACTGTGTTGCGCGCCCCTGTTGTAGGAGGAAAAAAAACAGAGAAGGAAAACTTCATAGAAATGGCGGAGGGTGCCACGACACTTAAGGGCTTGCGAGCCCAGATGGGTAAGAGAAATAACACCAACAATGTCTTCTTCTGACCCAGTTTTGTCTGTTGGTGTAATATTCGCTTTGTAATGTTTGCAGGCAGTCTCTGTCTTTTACCGGGTTATTTGAACATGTTGAACGCGGCAAGCTTATGTGGCTAGTAACGTTAGCCCGCTGTCCGGTCATCTGCTTACAATGGACGTTGACTAAACTGCAACGTATCAATCAAAAGTTATACTTCTGAGTGAGCTTGCGAAACATAACTCATGGTTCAGCTTGAAAAAGTCAACCAAACGTCCCAATGTGACAGCGAAAGTGAAGTGCGTGCGTCCAGCGTTAGCTTAAGTCTGTATTTCGGAGCCGGTTGACATGTCGCAAACTCAGTCTTGTCCGCAGCTTTAACTCACCTCGGTCTGCTTTGGCTTTGCCGTATTGTCATTTTTGTTAACAGCGTGATGTCTCATTGAAGTGGAAGATTATCAAAATGTGTTTTCGAAGCTAGCTATCTGCATTGTATCTAGAAATACAAAGTGCTTATAACTTAATGCTCTTTATATGTACATAGTTGTCAAGAAGGATTATTATCTGATCGTTATCTTGAGATCTTTCTGTTTTTCTGTGGGTACTTTTGCATTGAAGATGAAAGTGACCTGAGTCGTGGCTTAAAGTCGCAGCTAACCCCGAGAGGCTGCTGATTTCCCCTCGTCACACAGACTCCCAGTTCAATAGGACATCAGCAGTTTTGTAGCTTCCTCCTTAGATTCCCCCCTCAGTGATCTACCCCCTCCTGTATCTAACCTAGTCAGTTGTGCCTATTTGTTGACATATGGCATAACCCCCTCTACTCTTCTGGGTGGATACTTTTAACAATGACTGACCTGAATTTCATATAAAGCTGGAATGTCTGTCAAACACAGAGCTTTGAGTGATGATTGGATAGCCTCATTGTATAGCTACTTTTTCTTGATGTGGTAGCAGTACATTTGTTTGGATCAGCACTCGTGTAAAAAAAAAAAAAAAAAAGTTTTTTAAGCAAAAGACAACTTGCTGTATTGGATGCAGAGCTATGTAGGCCAAGTGAAGCAGCAAAGACTATCAGTTCTTTTCATCCATGCTTCAACTGGCCCCATCCAGACGTGGATGTTTGCTGTGTTTGCATCTGTGGGCATGAATGCATGGCTTGTTATGTCTAGAGGAGCAGTTGGCCTGCTTTTTTAGCATTTTAGGGTAAGAGGGAGTTTTTCTGCATACCCAATTTGGGTGTAGGCATATTTTACTCCTGGCAACAACGGGGCCATATTTAGTACTGATCTTCCTGTTTCCCTTAACTATTCCATTCAGTATTTTCAATCTGGAATTTTATATCCACCCAGTTTTGTGGTTTTATGAAAATATCCAGCAAGATTAGAGTTATATGTTGGAATCCTGGCTTTGTGAGGAATTAAATGATGTCCAGAGCAAACTTTTGTTTGACCTTCAGAGTGAAGGACTGACTAATAAAATAATGCTAGGAATCTAGCTCATGTGCACGGTCATTTCCACAAGTATGTAAGGAAGGAGAAAACGTACCCTGCTATTATGAAGGCAGGATCACACAACTGCATGTCAGACTGCAAGATTATCCCAGTTGTGGTGAAGCAAATTCTTCTACAGAATCAAAAGCATGAAAAACATGTGAAAACTGGTTGAATTTGCAAAGCAGAAAATGATCCTTGATTTCATTTCATAGTCTATTTGTCTTTTAGCACAAATGGGCTATCAATTTTAATATACGATTTAAATTTGCATGTAGTATCTTACTGCATCCATCTGTATGTGTAACTACCAGTACACATATACCAACGATTTGAATTGCAAAATATATCAGTTTGTATAAACTATAATCATATGGTAAAAATATGTATTAATTATTAATTGATTATTTATATTGAACTGAAGTAGTTTTTCTTTCATTTTGTATGATCTCACACTTTAATAACCGGATTCTGCCCACCAAAATCAAGTAAAGAAAATGGATATATGATTATAATTCCGAACTGAATTGCTCATTATAAAATCCTGTTATTACCAATAACTGTGAGAGAAAGTGGTCCACCTGGCAGAAACGACTCCAATGCAAAACTAGGATGTGTCATCATTATCCTGCTAGTACTGCAAATAGCCAAGGCTTACCTTTGCATGAACAGGCCTTGATAATCCCATAGAAGATTTAGTGTGTGTGTTTGTGAGCATGCAGTAGTGGCGTCATTTGACCTGAGATCTTGAGGTTGAAGGCTGTGGATGTCTGATCATCAGTGACGGCATTTCAAGTATTAGACATTATTATTTAACGTTTTTTTTTTTTTTTTTTTTTTTAAATTGGGCTACTGAAGAAAATGAGCAAGTGGATGAGTCCAGGCTTTCTGTCAGCATGGTCACCTTTTGGTGCATTTAAATAAGATGTCTTTGCACTTGTACTGTTCCATGCCAAATGGTGGCCCTTCCTCAAATTTAGTGGTGCAGACATTTCCTGTAAAACAAGCTACTTAGTGGTGAAATGCTGCAGGGTACAGTAAGGAGTGCAGCTGGAATGAGCTACAGAAGAGAAATCTGACTCATTGATCTAAATCATGCTTGTCCCTTACATGTTTGGTTCATTCTATCAACACTGCATGTGACAGAATCTATGAAAATGTGTGTCGTAATGCTGATGGTGGTCTGTTTCCTGTTTAGTGTTAGTGTTTTGTCTAAACAACCCATCTTGGCAGCTGGATCATCAATAGCCCCCCCTGGCCATCTTTATTTCTGTAATTAAAAACCCAGCACCCAAGGGCTGAACTGCAGTCAATCAATAAGTGATTGAATTTTTTCAGTTTCTCAGTTTTTTTGTTTTGTTTTTTTTTTGGGTTTTTTTTGCTTTTAACCTTTTTCTGGACATCGATTAACTCAGTATCATACTAACTATGCTATTGTATATGATTCTATATTGCTTTAGTTGTTAAAACACATTACATTATAACAATATTAAAGCATCACATCAATTGTTTGGAAATAGCCTGGATCATCTTCCAAAAGTTATCATGAAAAATAAATTGTATCTAGCTTGGATAATGCTGTTGATCTCCCTAAAATATAATCAGCAGTCAGTTACGGTGATTGTGTTCGTTCAGTGCCTCTGAGGTTTGTTGATGGAACTGTGGTGATGTATGCTAATGTGTGCAAATCTCCATGGAGATGGAGGGATGAGAGGAGCTCCTCTTGTAGGTTCTTTTAATTTCTGTGATGACACCTGGGTCTCTTGAGCTTAGTCAGGAAAACAGTGTCAGTGTTTCCCTCAGGGCCACAGCCTCGGTGGTGGTGGTTGGGTGGGGGGGTGTGTGTGTCATGTTGATCCTTGATGGATAGAACAAAGCATACCAATAATAACAGGCCAACAGGATGTAAATATCAGCAACATTAAAATCAGCTTTGCCAAATCATGCATTAATGAACTCTAGTTTAAACCGGTAACTTACACATTGTGGTTTGAATATGACCCAGGTGATAATCACTCAATACCATGTACTTCCTGGGACAGCTTCAGTCAGCTGCGCAGACATGTTACATTTTCAAACTTCATTGTGGACAAGTTTCTCATAAATAACCTACAAAATTAAAATGGTCAGAAAAACATCTAGCTTTGAATGTCCTAATGAAAATTGATTTGTTGAAGTTGCTGTAAATATTCTTAGGCTGAATCCCATTTCACCCCTTGGCCCTACCACTTTGCCCTACCCCTCCATTTTGCTCGTTAGTATTTGGGATAGGTTGTTCTAATTCTTGTGAAGACGGAGAGGTAAGGGGAAGTGGTAGGGATATATGCCTACTGATTTTAGCACAATTCAAATGGAGGAATATCAAAAATTTCACATTCACACATTTCACTGGTCTCACATGTCTTAGGGGAAAAGTTTGTTTTTTAAATGCATTGTGATGCAGAATCGATGTACAAATGTTTAAAAACAGCTGTTTTTTAGAAACAGGGTTGAAGAACATCAAAGACCAAATTCATTCCCTGGACTGGCTGTAGAGGTACATAACAAGAATGATGGTTGGCCATGAAATTTGCACGGCATCCTCTACATTAAAAGCTAGATTGTGAAAGAACTTTTGCTTCTTTGGGCTTTTTGCTTAGAAAGTGTGGTACATTTAGGGAGGTATGAATGAACTAATGCACTCTGATGAGGTCCAAAGAAACAAATGCTGGTCCACCTACAAATAGGGCTGCACGATATGACCAAAATGTCATATCCCGATGTAGCTCATTTTATATCCACATAATGATGTAAATAACAAAATAAATTTTTTTGTGTAATTTTGTGTCAATTAGTCATCATCAGCTATATGTCAGATGTGCTTGGCAACATCTGACATCTCCTTCCATCTGTGGGAACTATGGCTGTATGGTGTTCCACAGGTAAAAGCCTGCTGCAGCGTTTGCATCTGGAGTTTATAATGAGTGTTTTTGCCACCACTCAATTCTGCTTTTGCGACTTTTGCTGTATTCTTTGTGATGATTTTTGCCCAGGTGATAAGATAAGGTAGTTGTGTTGGAGACGTGTTGGGACTGGGAGCTGGCATATTTTACAAACATTTGTTGTCTGTTCCATGTCAATCTTTTTATATCCAAACCACATCCATGCAACAGAGGTTGCCCCTCTTTTATTAACATGCTCATCAGTTTGGGTTGGCTGGTCATCTTTAGTAAATAACTCTGCTCTGAAATGCGTCTGCTACCGTCTTCCTCCATGTTTGTTTATGTATCGCAGCGTGCATGTCGTAAACCGCTTCTTGACTTAAAGTAATGCAGTAAAGCACCTAACTGCAGCACAAACGATAGAGCCTTATATGAAACGATAGACATTTTCTATCGTCTAGAGGATATATATTGTCATATCGCCCAGCCCTACGTACAAATGTAGCTTTTCTGTTAGTTTCAAAAGAACCAAATACAAGAAGTGGACAATAGATTGTGTAATTGTGGGTTCAATGCAGGGCATTGTTGGTAGACACAACATAAACAAAAGCGTATTTTAGAATATGGGCTGGTCTGGCCAATGACTTCTGATAGAAATATGTTTAGAGAGGAGCTTGTTGAGGTGGCTCAGGCCTCTGGTTAGGATGCCCCCTGGACACTTCCTGGTGAAGGGTTCTTGGGCACGACCCCGGGGAAGACCCAGGACACGCTGGAGAGATTGTATCTCTCGGCTGGCCTGGCAATGCCCTAGGATGCCCCCCGAAGAGCTGGCAAAACGTGGCTGGGAGAGGGAAGTGTGGGCTTCCCTGGTTAAGCCTTTTACATACTCCATGAGAAGCGAGAACTTTTTTCTTGTTCTCGAGGCTCCGAGAAGAAAATGATGTCATTTTGTTCTCGCGGACGTGTTTGAGGACAGTTCTTGACACACCGGGCTGGCAGAACTTTTTTCTTGCGGGGCTGCGAGAAGTATCATGTGATTGGTCGAACATTGGAGGTGGGCGTCGTTAACACGGAGAAAGCATGAAGCGGAGTTGCTGCGTCCGTGTGTTTGCTGTTGCCAGCAAAACGGATTGTTTTGACAAAACAGCTGATCGAGGTGGTGAGAAAGTACGAACATTTTTACATGTTGCATGAAAACACTCGGACCCAGCCTCGGACCCGGCCGCCCTGCCGTGGACAAAGTTGCTCGTTAAATATGAAACTAGAAAAGCACGCAGAGAGCGGAAACCTCCGCCAAGCACGATGTTAAAGAATCCTTTTAAACAATTCCTAGATCCAAACGGTGATCCGGATCACCACCAAAATTTAATTAGTTTTTCATTTTTACATTTCCAACAACTCTTGAAATATTTATAAAAATCCCTCCGTAACCTTTTAAGTTATCTTAAGCAAAAAGACGCTGGGGAAAACAACCTTTTCGGCGGAGGTAACAACCGGGTTCATCGCACATAAAAGCAGACATCGCCCCCCCGCAGTGATCCCTCCCCGCTGCAGACGTGCTTCTCGTGGAGTATGTATGGACCTGCCAAACAAGACATTTTTTCTTGTTCTTGCAGCCTCGAGAACAAGAACTCAGTTCTTGCTTCGCGTGGAGTATGTAACAAGCTTTAGGCTGTTGCTCCCACAACCCAACCTGGATAAGCGGATGGAAATGGATGGATGGATAGATGGATGGATGTTAAATATGGTTAACCCAAGACAGCTAGGATCAGCTCAATGTTTTACTCGTGTGGTAGAAACAGAAGTTTTACTGCATTATCTGCTCAGTGACTCATTCACATTCATTTGAATCAGGTGTATTAGAACAGGGAAGTATTTAAGGCAACAGCTCTCTAAGACTGAACTTACATACTTCTGGGCTAAACAAATGTTCGCCTCAGTAAAATGAGTAATCATTGTATAAAAAAAAAAATCACTATTTCAGCATTGACAAAAAAGTAATCAAGATTATGATTTTTACACATAATTAAGCAACTTCAGCCTTTTATTTCTCCTTTTGGTCCCTTAAGAATGACTTCTTGACAGCCACCTACATATAACTGTTTGCATGGTGTGAAATCTCTTGTGTTGGACATTCTCATCATGTAGAATATGTAGTAATTATTTGAATAGGATATTCAAGTATGACAGAGGGCATCTACACTAAAAATTGAATAAAGTACCTTAGAAGTACAACAAATTTTACAATTACAAAAGATACCTTTAAGCTGAAGATCCAGGTGGCGGTACTTGTTTAGCTTAACTGATATTTTGCCAACAAAAGCTTAGTTTGGTTAGCAACACAGATCTTCTTTGTTTTAGACAAGTTTAAGTTTTTTTTACCTTTCTTTTTGCAAGAGCAAAAACTAGTTGTAATGGTAATCCAATGCAAAAGGATGCAAATTATTTTAAAGTCATGTGTATTCATTAAGTGAATCTAAAACTTGTGCTGATGCACATTGAGACAGAACAGCACAGAGTATGGTATTGTTGAGTCAGTTAAGCTTGGTTGTGCGTTGCTGCCACACATAACAAAGTCATTTCACAGATGGACAACATAAATGTTCCTAACAGTGTACAGTTTAGGCTGAATTTTTCCTGTAGCTCACAGCAGGAGGTTTTCTGCTGCATATTATCTGACAGCTAGAGATGTAGAGGTAGCTGTGTGGAGAACAGCAGAGTGCACAAAATGCAGGGCATCATATAAAATGGTTATGGTTTGTATTTACACACCCATTGATGACTCTTTCCTGTTAATGTCATTACTCCATGTATTTGGATGTATCCACTGTATGTATTAATGAATGGATAGCAACATACAGGTCTGCAGTACGACAGCAATTTACACCAGCAGCACACACATACTCTTTCAGTTATGGTACGTGCCATGGTCCCAGAGATTAGCTGCTACATATGCAGATTGTGTCACCCTCTGATCTTTTAGAGATTTCCCTCAGTAGTTAGCTGGAAAATCTCTGAAAGCAGTTTGGATCAAAAGCTCCAGATATTTGTTTTTTCACATGCAGCTCCTCCAGACCAAGATTGCTGTGCACGTGGAAGAATGGCTCTAATAAATAGAGACACTTTTCAAATAGTGTTTCCTTGTTTGCTTGATCAAAGAAAAGTAGCGAAAATACCAGAAAGCTTTATGTCGTGTTTGTCAACATTGTTCCATTTGCTCTCTGAACTGGACTATTTGTTGACATTATAGGACAGAAGACATGTACGCGCTGTCAAGAAAATTTAGTTTTCCACATTACAATTTGTTTTCATTGTGTTAATAGATTACATTTTTTCATTTATCTGGTAGAGAAAGGAGCAGGGTTTTTTTTATTCCCTGTTCTAATGCAATTGATACTAATTGTGTAACTTATTGTCAGTAATTTTGTAAATAATACTTTGAACTTTTGAGGAATTCACTGTCTATCTTAGTTTCTCTGAGTTTTCTCATGATTTCATGGCTTTTAACTAATTTATAGTGGTTATGTAGAGTGGATGTGACTAAAGCATGTTGAAGTACTTTAGTCACTAGTAAAGACTCATGCAAAATGTTATATATGCCTACATTGTAGTTTTTTGTCAGCTGAGATTATTGCTTTCTGTGGCTTTGGTAACACTTCTTTTCATTTGGAGTGGAGAGAATCGGACTTTGAAGGACTTGTTTAGAAGTTTTCAATCAATATCACAGGACGGACTATCGTTTTTCTCCCTGTCAGCAGTTCCGTAATGCTGAATACACAGCAACAAGAAGGAAAGAGACGGATGACAGATACTAGAGCTCATAAAGCTCATGTCCTCACAATTTCCTTCCTGTCTGACCTTGTATTTGCTACCCATGATTTTCATGTGAATACTTTTTTTTTGTTAGTTTTTTTGTCTACAGGATTGAATATGAAAGGAGGAAGAGGGGAAATTATGCCTGATGGTTGAATAGCCTGATTATTATGTTGCTTCACTTCTGTCAGATCTTTTTTAAAGCTGGAATTCCAGTGGCAGTCACTGTAGAGTAAATGTTTCCAATTCTGCGATGACATATTATACCTCCTTTGTCAGGGATAATATGGTGAGAATGTGGTTATCATGTGTAAACTGTAGTTGTCTTGTTGTTTTCCATACAGCTGCAGCTGCACAGGCACAAGCCGAGGAGCGGCGTAGCCTGGCAGGGAACAGTCCAGGACCTACAACCAACGCACCAGCTAAACCTCAGGGCTGTCGGCCAGGTAAATGACACCACAGTGACACATTAACCAACAATGCCCTTTCACCACTTTTTCATCAAAATATAAAGTTAGATGCACTACAGTTCACTTCCACTATCCTTTCAATGTAAACCTGCAGTGGGATTACTGCAGTTTAAGCTTAGTCATCATCGTATTACAGTAACAGTTGACAAAGCTCATTAATGACTGTCACATACACACATGTGCCTGCCTCTTAGAAAGCCTTTATAACACTTTGCTGCATTTTAATCTACTCTGAAGTTCTCTGTGTTGCTGCATGTTTTACCTTTTCAACACCTAAACATGTGTGTATTTGCAGTCATTGACGGGGCGTCACTTAAAGTAGACGACCGACTGCGAGTGGCAAAAGAGAGACGAGAAGAAGCAGAGAAGCAACAGGGTAAGATGGTGATTAAAGAAATCTTCACCAAAAAAGTGCCACAATAAATGTTCTATTGATATGAATCTTTTAAAATAACAAATACCGGTAATTCATATTTACATTTAAGAAAAATAAACTTTTGCTATATCCATAAAGGTCATATCTAAAAAATGTGGAATGACATAATATTTGGGTGTTGATCTATTTTGACAAAATTATATTTAATTTGGCAGATATAATTGTGACATCATTATAGATACTAAGTTGATAGATAAAGCTTAGGCCAAAACAAGTCTTTGCTGTACTACGGACTCATTGTAATTTACCACACAAATTGAATAATTTATTAATCAATTAATGTTTTACTCTACATCAGTGGTGTCCAAAGTTGTTCCTGCAGGTCCTAGATGTTTGCTACTGCAGCCCTCCTGAATCACATTGAAAGTCATTTAATTTGAATTAGTTGTGTTAAATCAGGAAGACATCTAAAACCTGCATGACTGTGGCCCTTGAGGACGAGAGATGGACACCTCTACTCTATATTCTTTCATACAACCAAATACTGCATGTGTGTTCAGCTTTACGAGAGTCTCAGATCATGGAGCGGGAGCGCAAGGCCAAATTAGCTGTGGAGCGGCAGATGGAAGAGCGGCAGAGAAAGGTTGATGAACAGCGAAAAAAGGAGGAGCAGAAACGGTTGGCTGTGGAGGAGAAGAGGAAGCAGAAGATGGAGGAGGAAAAGGTAACTTCAACACAGACTTAGGCTGAGTCATGATTGCCTCTGAGCAGTGTTTAAATGCTGAGATGGTTAAAAATTTAACTTGCTTGAAAAGTGTTAAATCGTAGTGTTTCTTCTGAATTTAAGCTAGAAAGGAGATACAAGTAGAGTTGTCCATCTTTGAGAGGGAAAAAACCCCCAAAAAACTGACAACATCCCTTATGAACTTCTCTTTTAAAGATGAGTTTGTTTTTGCTTGAAATGACTTGCATTTTTCTTCCTCTGTCCTTTTTACATTACAGGAGCACTATGAAGCAGTGATGAGGCGGACACTGGAGCGTAGTCAGCGAGTGGAGCAGAGGCAGAAAAGATGGTCATGGGGAGGACTGTCCACAGACCAAGATGGACGAGCAGGTAGAGGTCCTTGTGTTTTCAGTGTTCACTTTCTTGATTGCCATCAGCATGCCTTGACACATTAATGAGCCACTTAAAATCCAACTCAGTCTCCTCATGTTTTACCCTCCACCATAATTGATTTAAGTTAACAATGTCTTTGAAAACCCATTTTACCATCAAAACCACAATGTTTTTACCTTTTTAATTGATAAAAGTGCTTCCAGACTGATATTGAGAGTCATTCTGACATGGTTATTTGAGAATTATGCAATATTTTCTTTGTTATTCAGAAAAAGGAAGAATTCACAGCAAAATCTGCCTCATTTTACTGAACCCTTTATGCAGTAGGTTTCAGGTAAAGGTTATGGCTTTGGGCCAGGTTGTTGTTGAAAGCCCCACAAGATGTGCTCCATCTTGTGCTTTCTTTTCACTCCTACCTGAGAGCTGTCTTTTTCCACAGGAGATTCTGATGTCACCGTGTCATCACCAGTAACTATAGTTGTCTCCCCTGCCTCACCAGAAAAGCCACCAAGGAGTGGACAAGGTTTTGTTTGCCAATAATTTGTTCACCAGTGTGGGGGACACAGCATGGACTGGCACTGGCAACATAGATTGCACGGTTACGGTCTTTCCTTTCTATCAAACCTCCATCCCATCACCCCACCTGCAATCTAACTGGCAGTTTTGACTAACACTTTGTTTTCTAGTTGTATGTGTAATTGATTCTGAAAGATCTTTGGGTTAAGTTGTTTGCTGTTGGCTTTTCTCTCACTCACTCTGTTGAATAGGGCTGGGCAATATAAACGAAAAACGAATAAATTAATACACCTATCCATTTAACTAAATTTACTCTTTTTACTTTGTTTACTGAGCTTATTCTTAATGCTGTAGGGCCACATTAAACTACCTATGACTTTCTCAAGGTACTAAATTTACAATAGGGCAGGGTAAAAAAAATCTCTTCATTGTTTTTAATCCATTCAAATTGAATTAATCCAATGCCCATTCATAAAAGTCAAAATAGGGTTAAAAATAGGTTTGTTTGTTTCTTTAAGTGTTTTTTCCTGTGATAACAGGGGCTCTACAATGTGAGTTAAGGATGCTTGGCAAGATTTTAACTTATATACACAATTGAAAAGTTTCCTGTCCTCTGCCCATAAAATCAGTTTCTCTTGTAGTGATAATGCTAAATTGGGATTTTTTTTTCCCATTCATTTATGTTCAAACAGTGGATATTTTCTATAGGGCAGGAAATTAAAGCTAGCAGGATTTTTTTCCTGTGTTTTAAAATTCTTCTAAGTTTAAAAAATGTCAAAAAGCATTTTTATAATGTAGTTTACAAAAATACTCCTATAGCATGTTCTGCCAGTTTCCTCTAACAGTAATCCAACAGAAATTTTGTTGTAATGAGACTTTTTAGTTGCTTTACTTTTGTCTCTGTATTAATGTGTTGTCATCAACAATAGAAAATAAACTGAATTATTCAGGTGACTTTACATATTTATCATATTATCAAATTAATACATAAATTCCAAAATATGGATAATTTCTCTGAGAATAACTACCAATAAACTCTATAATTTGTGATATATCAAACCACGCCTAAGTCTTTTCAGCATTAGTTAAATTGCCCAGCCCTACTGTCATGCACCTGAAGGTTACACGGGTCACTCGGCATGGAAGCCAGTGGACATTTGACAAAGGACTACCATTGTATTTTGCATGGACAATTTAGTATTGTTGGTGCTCTTCTCTTTGAAGTGGTTACACATAAGCATCTGCTGTTTGCTGAAAACAAATGTTTTCATACTTTTGTATGAAATAAACATTAAGTTTGAGGTTAGTTGCATCAGTGGGCTCATGGGAAAATTTTTATCAGTATGTAATACTGATAAACTGTTAATGTAGCTGGAGCCCTTAATGGAAAACTTGTTAATGTTTGAATCTAATAGGAATAAGAATTTAGCCCACCCTTGCACTTTTGTCTCTGCATCAAGAATCCCTTTCCTCTCAGCTAGCTTCAAACCCGCTTCCCTTGTTTGTCTTCCTCCTCCCTCTTAGTTGATAAGCGCTCCACTTCCACCACAAACCTGAAACAGCTACCCGATTCTGGCATCAGCAAACGTTTATCCTCTTCCTCTGCCACCCTCATCAAATCACCTGACAAAAGTAAGTCTCCTCTCCTCCCTCCCTGTCTCTTTTGTTCTTACTCATCCAGTATCCTCTAGTCGATTAATCAACCAAGTAAATACAGTGACTTGCAAAAGTATTCCTCCTCTTTAGTTTTGCTACATTGCAATTTGCTTCCCCCCCCCTACAAACAACACTGTGTGCATGTGTATTCCCCCCACTGTGCAATATAGTGGTCCTATGGACAGATGCACTAATCTTGTCTTTGGAGTTTTACAGCTCCTTCAGGATTACCTTTGGTCTCTTTGTTTCCCTCATTGATGAGTGAATGGTGGATAGCTTTCTTCTGGCTGCTTTGCTGAGGTTACATATCTTTTCATTGTAGAAACATTGATTTAAGGGGTCTCCATGAATCCATTTCATAGAATCCCATTAAATCAGTGTTTTATTTGAACTTCTCCACAGCCTGGATCTGTTTGATGACCCTCATTACTATATTATATTATTGTTACTGTTGCTTGGTTGATGATGCAGTTTGCATTGTGGTGTTGCAGAGGCCTGTACCACGAAGCCCTGGAGTCCTAGATAGTTCACTAGAAAAGCACTTGGAGAGAGCAAACCTCCGCCAAGCACAATGCTAAAGAATCCTTTAAAAAAACTCCTGAACTCAAACGGTGATCGGGATCACCACCAAAATTTAATCAGTTTCCAGCAACTCCTGAAAATTTCATGAAAACCAATCCATAACTTTTTGAGCTATCTTGAAGATAAACACCGGTAAAAACATAACCTCCTTGACGGGAGCAGGTAAATAAATAAGAAGGCCCAAGACCAGTAAGATATTTGTTAACGGGCAAAAGAACCTTGTTATCAATCCTTGAGTGCAAGGCCTACTGGCTCTAGGTCATCAGGAAAAAGAGGAAAGCTGTGTGTCATCATCTTAGCAGTAAAAATCAACATGTGTCTCCGGATGTCATTCCCAGGACGCAGCAAGTAACAATTATATAGATGAAAAGAATCTTAAAAATTGAACCTTTGGGAATCCCACATTTTATTTTATGGGGCATTGAGGAGCATGTATACATAATTACAAACAACTGTTGATTTGTGATATAGGAATAAGAACTGTTAAGACCGGTACCTGAGAGGCCCATCAGACCAGACTTTGCAATAAAATCCGCTGATCTGCTGCACTGGAATCAAGCAGAACCATGATAGAATGTTTCTGGGACTCAAACCTGTTACATCTCCGCCAGAAGGGAGAACAACATGTCATTTTGTTCTCGTGGACGTGATTGGGGACACCTTGCAGCTTGTTCTCGATACGTCATCCAAGCAAAACTTTCTCATGGGCTCTAAAAAGTATTGTGAGATTGGTTGGATATTTGAGGTGGGTGTGGTTACCGTGGGGAAGCATGAAATAGAAAGTTGTTGCCTCTGCCTTTTTGCTGATGTGAAGTTGAGTAAATAGTTTTAATGAACAGCTAATCGAGGTGGTAAGAAAGTACAAACATGTATACACGCAGCATTTAAAGACACAGACCCCATCGCTTGCACAACCCCGCTCTGAAATTAAGTTTCCAGTTAATTATAAAATAATCGGGTCGGTTTATTGTAATTAAAAACACTGACCTAAAAGGCAGGTAGTTGGGTATAGCTGTTAGAAAACTCAACCGATCATCTTTGCATAAACTATGATAAAACTCTCCAGTGTTTTTTTTTCTTTTTTTGGGTTAAAAAACCGCTACAGATATGTCAACATCAACATGTTAAAAAAAGATAAAAAACTGGATCTGAAAACATCAGTTTTTATTTCTGAAGTGGTCTGAAAAGTCCTCGCGTGCACTGTCAGATGCTGTCAAGGTGGACTTGTTAAAATCTGTTAATTATAAGGTCTGTTCTTTTTAAAAAAGGAATTTAGGATTGTTTTTATTATCTGCATTCTGCAATTGAATTGCAGTAGAATGTGAATGTGTAGAATGTATTGGCTTGTTTAACCTTTTTATCATTGGATTTAAGTTTTTCTTCGTTAATTTTGTATTCAATTTCTTTTCTGTTCTTGAGGTGTTTGATTTCTTTATTTCTCCATTGGGAAATGGGTTTAGATTTTATCAATTTAGTTATAAGTGGAGCTGCAGTTTTATGTGAGTGTCCACACAACTTTTTGTTGGGACTATTTTTTTGTAGATAACATTATTAGTCTATTTCTATAATAGGTTATAATACCAGAATGATCTATGTTATGTTGAAATTAGATACATTTTTGCAAGCCACTGTAAATGTTTTTTTCTTTAATTATTAATGCACAGGATTTTCCATGTGACAAGCAGTAGATGAACTGGCATCAAGCGCTCGTGTAGAGCACGAGTGTCAATGACAAGTTTGGTCATTGAGAGCCGCAGTCTTGCATGTTTAAAAAGTTTTGCAATTTCAACACGTCTGATTTCAAATTAATAACTCACTGAGAAGCTGTTGGATCCATTTAATATGAATCAGGTGTGTTAGAGCAGCAGCATACATCTAAAACCTGCAGGACTGCTGCATTCGAGGACTGAACTTGCCTGCCCCTGACTCAGAGTAAACTCTGACTCTTTTTTTTTTTTCCTTTAGAGTCTGGGCGATTGTTTTGTCATCCACAAGTGTTCTGTAATTGTGTCACTGGATATTTCATCATTGTCTCTCAGGTGTTAAACCAAGGAGTTCATCTTGTAACCGGTTGCAAAGCAATGGCAATGCTGCTCAGGCCAGTAAGGAAGATGGCAAAAAACCTCAGGTGGAACAGACAGGTGCAGAAGATCCCCTCTTATACCCTCCATGTTTTCATAACAAAAATAGTTTACATGCCATTTATCAGAACAACACTACTTTGACAGCCTCATTGTAATGCACACTTGCTTTGTGGTATTTAGTATGAATGCTGACAGCTGTTAAGATTGATTTTAAAGCAGGAAACTGTGGTTTAGGGGGAACGATGTGGCATGATCAGATGACACAGCTGAAAAGCTCGCTGTGTGTTTAGGCATCTTCTTAAACTGGGGCATCATTTGCTGTCAGCCCTAATCTGGTGACTTGCATAAGGCCAAATGAAGTCCACATGATTTACAAAGTATCTTTCTTTCTCGGGGGTTTCCTTTTTGACTACCTCTAGCTCCTACTTGGCTATAACTCCACTCTTATGTCTATAGGCCGCTCTGTGAAGAACAGAAGTTCCTCCCTCACGCGAGTAAGTGTGGGCAAAGCGCAGACCCCTGCCAAGCCTGATAAGGGGACAACGGATGATCAAGGTGGCTAGGATGTACAATCGGCATGCTTTGCTCAGGCTTCCCTCTTTGAATAACAAGCATGTGGCTTTGATGGCTTGCTCACTCCAAACACACTTGAACTTTGCATCCTGAGCCATGCTCTGTTGCAAACATCTTTTTGGAAAAATAGGCATTCATCTCAATTCAGTGTTATGGAACTCAGGTTTTTTCCCCTTTTCAAATGGTGTGCAAATGTCTTCTTTTGTTTAAGTTCTTCATCTCTTTCATCCAAATGTCTCATCTCACTGAAAGCTCAATTATCCCCATTTTCCCTCTGGCTGGATGCAAATATTTTCCTTCTTTGACTGTGATTTCCTGGAAGTACTGTTATTGTAACATGAATTCTTTAACCTTCCTTCTATCTTAACCCACCAGATGCTGCTCTGTGCTGTTTCACACTAACTGATTCTGTTTAAACCTTTTTTGTTGTTGTTTTCTTCTAAAGCAGCAACACAGGAATGGTTTTGTTGTGTTTTCTGCCTGCACTAACAGTTTATTGTTCTGTCATCTCAAAGTGTTGATTGTTTTCTCTTTCCAAGATGACGTCAAAGCTGGATTTAAGTTGCTCATGCTTCAGTGTGGTGTATGTCAGTGCCATCCCTCCGTAACAGCCAGAGAGGGGACAGACATGGCCACAGCAGCTCATTGCAGTCTGTGAATTGCTATTAACCACACCTGCCTTTGTTTGTCCGCTACATCAGTCCCTTATGTACCAGTGAAATTGTAAAAATGTTTCTGTCTTGTGCAAGTGTTTTGTGTTATTAACCTTAACATTTATACAACACAGCTCCTGTTACTGACAAGGATAAGCACTTGTATGTAAAATGAAAAAGAACATCAAGCTTCAACACTGAACTGTAGTTTTACCCCAAGCTAACGACTGAGAAAGCAGCAAACCATGCTGCCATTCTTGATGGTGGCACCCACTGGTTAACACAAATTAAAACTGTCTGCAACAGATGTCCTCTCAGCAAGGGTTTCTAAATGGAAGTGAGAACCTGCAGCCTTTTTTAAAAGCTACCATTTTGGGACATGTGACACAATTAGTCCACTATTGTGTGTGGGTTTTTTTTTTTTAAAAGACATTTTATACCTAGCAACAATAGCCTAATTGGGAAATGGAAGCAATGCCTTCGAGTCTCATTCGAAGGCTTTACTCTTTGTTTCTGCTGTGAAATCACTGGTTACTGTGCAAGTAGAATAGCTGTAAATTAGCGTCTTATTTGGATAATTAAATTTCCTCAGTTATTTGTCTTAACCGTGATGCAGACATTTTTCAGCAGAAACAAAAGAACTCTTGCATGATCAGTCACTCATCCCATCACTCAGTCTTAGGTCTTCTTACACAACAATATTCTTCTACTTTCTTTAAAGGTAATTAATGTTTTTTCCTCCATCAGCACACCTTCTCTGCCCTAAGGAACCATTGATTTGACCCCATTATCAGCTTAAAATTTCTGCTTTAACTGATCTTCAGATACCAGACAATCTGTCTCTGTAGTCTTTCATGGCGTCTCTTTTCTAACTGTCTTTTATTGACTACCCATGCATTATTGGATATCACTGAAAACTAAAAGGATAAAGACAGTTTATTAGGAAACCATGTAAGATTGAGAGGACAAAACTTTTGGTGCTGTAATATTGATTCTCCTGTTAAATCACATGGTGATTTTTCTATTCATTTCATTTCCCATTCTTATCCACTCTTCCCCTCTTGGCCTTTTCTCCTTTGCTGTTTTTCGGCTTTTTTTTTTTTTTCTGGCCGTGTAGCTCGCAGGCCACCGGCCAGTACTGTGGATGGAGGGGTCCTTAATCGACTGCTTACCCCCACCCAGGCTTCACTAGCTAGGAGCAAGAGCGCCGCCATCCTGTCCGCTGAAGGAACAGATGCTCCAGGTAACCTCCGCTTAGGAGACCCTGACAGTGGAAGGATGGCTAGACGGACCCTTGTTCTGCATATGTTTTTTGGGTTTTTTTTTTTTTTTAAAAGAAAGCTAGCCTTGTTGCTCTCAGTACAGCTTCTCCAGATTAAATTATCCTTCCTGTAGACCATTATGCTTTTACACCAACTCACTTGCTTTAAAAACAGTTTGTTGTGACCTTGGTTTAGGGGGAATTACAAAAAAAAACAAACGGTCTTCAGCGCGCGCCCCCCCCCCCCCCCCCCCCCCCCCCCCCCGGTGTTGTGACCAACTGTTTATGTATGTAAAGTAATTAGAGTAAATTACACTCATGTGAGAGAGTAGTCAGAAAGCATTTACATACACATGAGTCCAGCTCACATGCAATCTCATGTCTGACACAATTGACTGTTTGTTGAGCTGAGCCGTACAGCAGACTTGCCCATGAGCATTTCTCTCTATCTGAGAAGTCTCATGGTCCATGCCCCGAGATTTACTGTAAGCTCCTTACTTATTGGTTCTTGTTACGTTGGAATGAGAGTATTGTGTGTTGGGCACTAATAGGCACTTGAAGTCACATTAATCACACTGAGTGCTGACGTTATGAAGTCATATATGCTTTAACCATTTGTGTATATTTTATTTCTTAATAGATGGCTTGCCTATTTTTTATGTTATGAATTTGTTTTAATCTTTCATTACAAATTATATATGTCAACAGTTGAGATTCCTACTATTATATTGGTGATAAAAAAAAAAAGAGAGAGAGAGAGAAAGAAGCAAAGAACTTTATTCATCCCTGAAGGCAAACTCAGAAGCATTTATAGCTTGTAGTTAATTATACACACAGACTTTTTTTGGCTTACTGGCTGTTTGAAGGGCAGAGATGAGCACTGACTCTATTAAAAGTTTTATTCTTCTGGCAGTGTTGGTTTTAGGTTGTGGTGTTTATTGACCGGACATTACAAAGCCATTAGCAGCTATAGATCCTCTGCTAAGTATAGCACCGGTAGAAACATGACTCAGCCACATTAGCAGCAGTGGTATCCCATGACTGGGTGCGTTTCAGTGTCACAGTTGCTGCTCAGTACAGATCCAGGATGAGCTACAGAACGCATTTGTAACCATGCTGTGGCTTGAAGCATTCTCCAGGTCTCAGGATTATGATGTGTAATCCCTCAATCTGACACAGCAAGCCAATGGTCAACAGCATTTCCTGTCTTATCTAACTACAGGATATATGTCACAGTAATTTACAGTCAATGTCATTGCTTTGATTAGTTTATTTTTATAGTATAAGTGCTACTGGTGCTACTTACTTACACTTGAATTGATTTATATCTAAAATCACAACAAATGGCATGCTTTCTGTCATTGCAGGATGTACAAAAAAGCCACACACACATTTTGTAGAGACTCGTGGAAAAAAAAGAAGTGACACATTGTGTGTTTAGTGTACTAATAAATCCATGTAATATGTGTGTTCAGTGTTCGTGTTTGTTTTTACTATGTTGTTGGAAGGTTTGATGTAGTGCGTGCTGTGATGTTTGGTGTACAGATTTATGTTGCTTCCAGAAGCTTTGGCAGATGCAGGGTGTTTTGGGTTTTTCTAAGATAGTTGCTCTTTGCTCATCATGTTTCCAGTAACTTCCACCTGAGTTAAAGCTTAAGAAATCAAGCTACCTCCTCCATAAAACGATATATCTAACAAAATGCCTTTGTGTGCCCCTTTCTTCTTACAAAAACCCTATCCTGCATTTCTGTCAACTATCATCTGCCCCCACCACCCCTTCTTTTTGCTTCATTTTTCCTCTTTGCTCTCTGCTGCTTTGCTTCCCAACTTGGTCGCTTCTCACACCTCCCATTGGTTGTGCTCCCCTGGTCCCGCGATGACTGTGTCCTTTACCAGAGTGTCACCTGTGTCCTCGTTCAGCCTCTGCCAGCCCCCTGCACCCACCGCGTGGACCCGTGCGCAGCCGCAGCATTGACCGACAGAAGAGCGGCATGACCACATCTATTTCAGCTGACGGAGCCCTCGACCCTTCTCTGGTGAGGTGTCTTCATTACCCTGTTGTTACTGATGTCGATGGTTGTAAATGTCCAGATGTTTACAGAATACAGACAAGTATTATCTGTTTAAACAGCTAGTCACTATGCATTAGTTTGAACATTTTAGTCATTTAGAACAATGATAAGCTTGTATTAGCTCACATACATGTGTCAGTAGGTCTGTTTGCATTTACTGATGGATGTAAACTGGGTGCCAGGCCTCAGGTGGCAGATTATATCACAACTGTATTCAAACTATAGAGCAATTCATCTGAATATGTGTGTGTGTGTGTGCAACTGAGATCACATTCACAGACAGTGTGTTACAATGATATGCTTTTGGAAATATCTTAGGGATCATCAAGAAAGTTCAAGAAAAAGGTTTAATGGAAAATCAAACATTTGCTATAAAATAATTAGGCAGAAATTGAAAAATCACCTTTAATTTTCTTTTAACTGTGGTGTTTGACAGGCTTTGTGCATCACAGAGCTTTTTAATTTCACTTTTAAAGAAACTGATTATCATTTTATTAGACATTGATGTTTGCTGCGTGAGAACAGGTGCATTTTTTTCTAACATGGAAATTACATTGCACAGAAAAATAAGCACAGTGCAACATAGACTCTGATTTATATGCACATATCTCACTACATTTGCCTTTCAAAGTACCTCTGCAGGATGCTAACCATAGGGAAATTTCTCTCCTCTGCTCTTTTTTTTTTTTTTTTTTTTTTCTAAGCATTTCCGGTCATTCATATTTTTACTTGATTCATACATTTGTACTTTTATCTTTCTGTTACTCATAAGTCTATTTCAGTGTTGTCACTTGGTGGGCTTTAGTGCCTGGTGCTCTCACTATTTTCCCATCTTCAGCCTTCTCTGTGGTTGTAAAGGCCTTCATTGTTATACTGTGAGACAAAGAGATTCACAGTGGCCTGATTATGGGCAGATCAGGCCATGCAAAGCAGACCTCACCCAGACCCTTGAGCCTAAGCCTTTGACTTTTGTCACAAAAACGTTTAACGTCTATATAGTGTGGAGATCATTTAGATTTACAGCTCTGACTGTGTCTGAGAATATGGACTAAATTCTGTCCTTGTGTCAGCTCAGATATGCTGCATTGAACTTTGCACAACTCCAAGCATGCCCCAGTGTAGTTTGTGCCACTTAGTATTGATGTGCAGATTTGTGCAGCTACAGAAAGAAAAGCTTTCTTCTTAAAATTTACTTGAGGAAAAAACAAAAACCTCATTGTCAATCCTAGACTTGTTATTGATCAGAAAAAGTCATGCTAATGTTTTTTTCTGCTCTCACCTGTTCTGAATTAATGTTGCTGGTTCCTGTTTTCACTTTTTTGTTGAGATTATTTATGTACAATTGTTTGCTCTTAGATTTTATATTAAGTAGTAGCTACCAGTTCTCAGATATGTTCCTTGAAAACACCATGCAAGTGCTAACTCCTTCAATTTCTTCTTCTTCATAATTCCTTCACTTTCTTCTTCTTCACACCCTTTAACAGTGCTCCTGTACTGGTCTCCTTTTCTGAAGGACACACTTAATAAATAGATAAATACAAATAGGATTTTCTAAGCTGATTAATAACAAGTAATTTAACAAATAAAGCATTTAGATGCTTATTAAAATTGTGTTGTCAGTTTTTTTTTCATGCATTATGTTATTCAGTTTTAAGTGAACAAATCTTGAATAAGAACCATTGTCCTCAGCAGATTTTTTGATGTTTTGAAGAGTAAATAGTGCTTGTTTTTGCGTTCAATCCTGTCCACATGATGAATCTGAGTCTGTGCCTGTGTAGCTCGACTTATTCATTCTGCAGTTTATATTAATAGGAATTAATCTTTCAACCCATTAAACTGTTCAGCCATATTTTTTTTTGTCCTACTTGTCTTTATTTAAAACAAATATGGTAATTTGGTTGTGTGTCCCTGACAGTTTCTCACAAAAACAGACTTTGTATTTGTGTCTAAGAATGAAGTAAATTCTTGATATAATTTTTTATTTTTTACATGAAACTACAGAAAGACAAACCATTAACACCGCCTGGGGGTCGGCGTCCCCCCTCCCCATCCGCTAGCCTGGGACGCAATCGCTCACCATCTCCAGCACCAAATCCAGCTCCAAAGAGGACCCCATCCCCAGCAGCCAAGTAAAACTTTACACACCTTTGAATACTTTATTTTACATATTCAAGTTGTTTGTTTTTCTTTTATTTAATCTCATTACAAAATCAAAAATCCAAAAATGAACATGTCTTCTTGCAGGCAAAATCCCAAACTGCGTCCACCCTCACCAGGTGCAATGAAACAACGTCCTCCATCCCCCCAGCCCACATCAACCAAGCCCCCTCCCATTCAGAAGCCATCTCTCACTCCAACAGGACCCCCAACCTTACGAAAGAGAGACTCTAAGTCCAAGGATCTATGTCCTGTTCAAGCTGTGGCCTCACAGTCCTCTGATACTAGCAAGACCAAAGAGAAAGATGGTGAGCCAGTGAATGATAAGAATGCTGCACAAGCTGTACATTTATTGAGTGTTGTGACTAAACTCACTCTGTCAGCTGACAGTACCAATATTTACTCATGCAGACTATTCATGCAGCCAGGATGTTTGCACTGGCGATTCCAGACATGCTTTAATTTTAGCCAATTAATTACCCAACCAGATAAACTATAATCTCAGAGATTAATGATACATA
Source organism: Telmatherina bonti (assembly GCF_933228915.1). Lineage (NCBI taxonomy): Eukaryota > Metazoa > Chordata > Actinopteri > Atheriniformes > Telmatherinidae > Telmatherina > Telmatherina bonti. The sequence continues at coordinate 21,758,933 of NC_136610.1, read as the reverse complement.
TTAAAGTAAATATCCTGAACAATTTCATTCATGTTTATCTTTAACGTCTACATCTGCTAGAAGTTTAGCCTACTTTTTGTTATTCTAGTATTTCACTGTGGCACATCTTGTTCCAGTTATTTACCCATGAATAACAGCTTGTCCCTTAATCTGTTCAAGTAAAATTGTGCTTCAGCACAAAGGTGCCGTGCTCCTCCTCCTCCATGTAGCCATTGTTCAAACACCTTTTCCATTTACACTAAAGTAATGAAGTGTGAACAGAAGTAAAACAGAAATAGTGTCTCTAAATCCAGTTCTCCAGTTGAAATGAATTCAAGAGGGGTTGTTTGTTAAAATATAAACTAATGAATTTGCCAAAAGGCTTCAGTTCTTCATCAGATTATTGAAGATGAAAAAGATTATGCACAATATTATAAACATTTTGTTTATAAAATTATAATATAAACGTTTTTTTCATGTGAAAGTGATCATAGTCATTTAATAAGCAGTTTGGTTTGAAGAGAATAAATAACAATTTTCTGTTCTAATACAGAAATCATCAACCAAAAAACAATGTGTGAATGTTGCACACTGACGTGGCAACAGCTTTGGCTGCTATAAATCCCACTGGAGCAGGAGACCCACTAAGTCCCAGCTGGAGTCACATCCTGTTAGATCTGGATTTGTTTGTTTCTGCCACCTTCTGGATAAAATAGGGAACTGCAAGTCTACTAATGGCTGTACCGCAACACAAGAATAAAACAGATGAAGAGTTTCTTTATATTTCCTAATACTTGGTCTTCCATGATAGTTTTTAAGGAACTTTTGATGTTTCTTTGGATATTGAGACTTGACACTGATTTATGAAGCAGTAAAAAAAAAAAAAAAAAAAAAAAAAAAACCTTTTAGGTACATCAGTGTTGTTTATAGACATAAACAACTTAAACTATTATTTTTATGATTAACTCTGTGTACTTTAGTTGCATCTATTAACAAGATAAATTACAAAAGATTGTCAAACATAAAATGGCATGTGTGCATCAGCAAGGCAATTCGCTATTAGCCTAAATTTCTTTTGTGATTGGTGTCTCACTGCCAAATATACTGAAGTACTAATGGCATATGCTGACATAAGTAAAGAGAACTCCACCTGATCCTGTGTTCTGAAAAGAGTTGAAATACACCTTAGAAAGAGTGCAGAGATCATCATATGTTAGTGATATTACTTTGTATAAGACCACATGTTTTTCTGTCATGATTAGTGGTGGGGGTTACGCGTTACAAAGTAATGTGTTACGGTAACAATATGACTTTTTGGGGTAACAAAGTAAAGCAACGCACTACACTTAAAATGCCAGTAATGAAATTACTTTACTGTAGTAACACTCGTTCCTGCATTACCCATGCTGTATTAGCCCTGTGTGTGCCGTTCTGATCAGTTTAAGTGCTGCGTGCATGGGTTGCCTGTGTTTGTGTCTGGACACGTTGCCATAGAGATGGAAGTGCGTGAGGTAACTGCTTGTGTCTTCACATCACAGCACACAATACATCAACACCTTACAGCTCCTGTAGTTCCAGCAGAGTCCAGTGTCTGCTTCTCCGCTGCTTCTCATCCTCTCAGCCTGCCGAGCTGGTTTGGAGGCAGAAGTTAAACAGCTATTTGTCTCGTTTAACGAGACAAATATTTAGGTGTAGATCTAGTTACCGACCCCTGATTTACACAGCAAATTAAGAAAGGTTAGAGTAACTTAATAAGTAGTGACGTTACTTTTCAAATGCAGCAATGAATGAAGTAATTATGTTACAATTTACAGAAGTAACGAGTGAAATAAGTAATTACGTTATAGAGTAATGACCGCAACACTGGTTATGATGAATCTTTCTCTTCTGCTTATCATTGTCTCTTCTCTGTCATCTTTTCTTGTTCACCAGAGGGCAAGTGGCTTTTGCCTTCTGGCCCTCACCACGTGGAGAGTTAGACGACATGACGGCAGAAAGTGAAAAATGTATTTTCTACATTTCCTTTTCCACCTGACAGACCCGAAGACCACGGCAGGCACGAACTCTGCTGCTGAGGCAGCCAAGATCCTGGCAGAAAACCGCCGACTGATGAGAGAGCAGAAGGAGCGAGAGGAGCAGCTTAGGATACAGAAGGAGGAAGAAGAGAGGTAAGGCTTTTTGAGCCTCTTGTTTCATCTACCATATAGAGTTATCATTTCCCCCTTTTTTTTTTGTTTTTTTGTTTTTTTTGTTTGTTTGTATATTTTTGTTTTTTTGTCGTTTACTGATTATGAATTTGTTGCACCAGATCTGCTTCGCTGTCATCCGCAACACGGTTGCTGTAATTATTTCACAGGAAAATTGTAGTTTGAGTAAATACATACACTGTAAATACATTCTTTTGAACATAGTTTACAAGTCTCTTTAAGTTCACTAGAAGACATTCCATGGATTTATTTATAAATATATTTAGATCTTACAGCTGCTTTTTTATATTGTTTGTTTTTGGAATGTCAGACTGAGAAAAGAAGAAGAGAAGCGTTTAGCTGAGGAGGCTCGACTGAAACACATAGAAGAGGAGAAAAGGCTTGCAGAAGAGAGAAAGATGAAAGAGGAGGAGGAAGCTCGCCTAGCAGAGGAGGAAAAAGAGAGACTGGCAGAAGAAGAAGCACAAAAGCAGGCTGAACTCCAGAAGGAACGGGAGGAAGCTGAAGCCAAGGCCCAGGAGGAGGCAGAAAGAGTCCGTCAGGAAAGAGACCGCATTATGCAGCAGAACCAACAAGAACGTATGGAAAGGAAAAAGGTATAATGGGTAGAATGACGAAGAACAGTACATTTTTATTATGTAAATGTCAGATTATGTCACATTATTTATGATTATTTGAATGTCTTAAACCACAATGGAAAAAGAAACAAAAAAAAATTGTCTGTTTTTATTTTAGAGAATAGAAGAAATAATGAAGAGAACTAGAAAAGGAGAGCAAAATGAGTTTAAGGTAAGCCCCGTTCAAATCAGCCCATATTAAATGTCCTGTTTAAATGTTTGGGCATTGTTCCTTAAAATGTTTATGATGTGTCCTGTGTAGAGAGATGATGATAAATGTATGCAAGACGACGGCGATGAGGCCATGGACCAGATAGACTGTGAAACCAAAAGTAAGGGCTTAAAGTTTCCACTTTGATTTTACCTTCATATTTATTTTGGATCCAGATCTTTGACAACTTTAAGTGATACTTGACATGTTACACCATATCATAATTCATTTGAACAAAACTAAATTAGAAAAATAACAAAAATGGTGTGTATAAAAAAGGACACGTTGCTTCATCAGGAATTAAGAGGCTAAGTGTCAGAAACTGATCTAACACTGAGCTAACTGAGCATCAGCGAGTGTAAGCACCTTTTATAGAAGTTCTGTCAGTTTGCTGGTCTGGATGGTTCGAGTGTGTTTTTATGCAGTGACAAGAGAAAGACATGAGCGATGATCTTTGAGAACTGATTGCTGCTGTCTGGCCAAGTGAGCCCTAAAGTTTGGTAATAAGACTAAAAAAACTAAATGAGGTATATTAGCGCAAACACTTCTTACAAACTATGAATTAAGGTTGTGATGGTCTGATGATTGCTGCTTGTAGAAGCCACTGGACCCCATGCAGAGCACGAGTAAAGTATTCTAGCGTTAAACATGAAGCCATCCTTTGTGCATAAGGAAACTGTTCCTAAGCATAGGACCAGATGTACAACCATACAAGTGAAACTGACCAGACCACCAGCATAGAATGCAGCACAGAGCTGAACATAGAAAGCTGCCTGCAAGCATCAAGGAACGGAAGCAATGTTGAAATGAAAAATGGGCCTTACATCATGGCATCATGCAGAGAACAGTTAGCTTATTGTTGCTAAAAGTGATTCTAAAAGTTATTGAACCATGGGATGTGCACTACCAGTCAAAAGTTTTGACTGGCAGTTTACATAGTTTCTCACATTGCTTCTGCATTTAGTCTTTTTTGTTTAATAAATAATATCACACTTATGACATTTGGTTAACCTTTTTTTTTTTTAACCAAATAATGTGATGATACCTAGAACTTAAAAATAAAAATGGACTTTCTTTTTCATGCAACTACATGACTTATTTTTATATGAAAGTTTATATTATGTCTTTGTTATAGCCCTTACAGAAAACATTGCCACTGAGGCTGACAAAGATGATCTGCCCTCTGATGAGCCTGTGGTGAGCCCAGAAAATGCTCCAGTCTGCGTAAATGGAACACCTGAGAAAGAGGACAAAGAAAATAACTGCACAAGCACAGATGAGACTCAGGCAGTCAGGTATGACCTTGAAGAAATCCTTAAGTTGTTGGAAAATGTCTTGGAATATTGTGCTTTAGATTATTGCACAAATATGAGATGTTCCTGTAAATATGAAAGAATTTCTTTTGATCCACACTGAAACATCCTCTGCCAGAGGTTTATATGTATATAGACCAGCAAAAGCAACACAACAGAAAAATATCAGTACTGTGACATGTTTTTATATGAAGGTCTTCTTCCAGATAGGCATGTTGCAATTAGTCAATTAATCTCATGATAAGAAAAAAATGTGTGCAATTTGTTTGCCGGATTCAATCATTTTCATTTGTCTTTTCTTTTCTCAAGTGCCACATTAACTAAACATGGCAATATAACAAGCTTCCATCTGCACATCTACTGCAGTTTTTCCAGCTGGGGAAAAAAAAAAGATCTTAACAACCAGGCTAGCTCCATCTTTCCGACAGTCCACGATCACTGCGGTGTTTAACCGACAGATTAAATACAACCAGGACAGTGCAACATGGGGTGCACTCAGACAGCGTGGTTGGTAAAGCCATGCTGTCCTTAAATTATGTTAAAAAGGCAACACTTTAAAAAATGTTGCAAACATTTCACAGCCAGTATGAACCGCCTGGATGAACATACATGTGACAAATGGCATTTCCACAACTTTACAATGACATGAAAAATGACATTTTACCATTCCACCACTGGTCAAGTCCAAACGTGTCTTCTTATGAGCTTGACCATAGACTATGTAACTGTGTTACATGGTGTTTAGAGATCATATGTTCCAGATAACCATGTTGCCAAAACTCCAGGAGAAATCCTGATCTGTTTCAGAAGACTGGGGACTGGATGAGTCTAGTACGCACATCGAGCTAAATGTTCTTTAGAAATTAAAGTATGCTGATCTTTGAAAGAGTATACTTGCATTATTATGGCATTATTGTTATTTTAGTTGAAAATGGTCTCAAAATGACAACAATAATCGCTTAGTGCAATATAATCATTCATCTCAATAATTTCTAAGACAATTAACCGCATGGCAAAAATTTGTTACCATGACAGGCCTACTTCCAGATGAATTTTTATTTCATTACCGTTGACCATGAAATCTTCTCTCCCTCTCCAGTCCAGTTTCTGAGGGCCAACTTGTTGAGGGCTCAGAGTTCCTGAATGAGCAGGACTCCACTAAAGGGGAGTTAGTCTCAAATCTCAATGGGAAATCCAACCAGTGGAGCTTTGAGGAACTCATTGACATCAATGTCCACTCCAAGACTCGACCCCTCATCGAGGCAGATGGCTGTAACCAGGTCTTGATTAACTGTGACGGGAGCTCAGATGGGACCAATGTAGCCTTTGAGGATAAGGGAACCCCCATAAGCAGCCTGCATTCCTCTAATCAACCCATAGAAGCCATGTCAGGTAAGCTGTTAGCTTCAGATGCTGCCTGTGTTGACCTTTACAGCAGATCATAACTTTTTTGTGTTGTGTCTGCAGAGATTTGATGCCCCAGTTGTTGCTGAGAAGCCTCAAAGTTGCACTCCCAAAGTTCCTGTCCAGCTGAGCTCCTTAAAAGAACCCGTTGTCAGTTCTAAACAGCTTCTTCCTCCTCTTCTTCCTGTGAGGGGATCATAAGGTGAAGTGGAAAGACCACCCTAAGTGCTACATTTGCACCCGACACAATGAGGAAACCAATATGTTAAATTTATATATGAGAAAATGTTAATGCTTCAGGGACATAATGTAGATTCCTCCAGCATTTTTGCTTGAGGCGTCTTTCCTCTTCCTCTTGTGTGAAGTTCTTCTCCATTGTTTCCTAAACTTTTTGTCCAAATGTGTTTTTTTGTTTATCTTTTGAGTTTTGTCTTTGCATTGTTTTAATTTATTGATTTTTTTTTTTTTTTTTTTTTTTTTTTTTTCTTCTTTATTACTGTAATTATTATAATGTTAAGTGTTTTTTTTCCCTTTTCACATGTATGAGAATATTCCAGGACACATGCACACCAGGCCGTGTGAATTATATTGTGAATTATTAGAAATTGTGATTAGAAAAAAGTGATTACATTCTGTTCAGTCAGTCTTTTCATTTTGTCCAGTTGCTTTTAACAGCATTAATTAATATGGCCTTACCTCCTCCCTTGCCCCCTCACACACACACACATATTCATAAAGACATTTATGAACACACTTTCAATTTGAAGTGCAAATATATATTTTTAAAAAAGTCTAAAAAATATATATTTATCGAAACACACAAATGCATAGTGTAGTTATTACCCATGATGCACGTAGAGTAGTGAGTGAATTCCACATTCATGCTTCTGTTCAGCTGAGGGAGCTCTTGTCTTTGAAGCAGCATTTTTTCTTTCATTTTTTTCTCATCTGCTGCACTTCCTTCTGTGGCCACTAGTGGGGTGAAACGTTTCCAGTTTATTCCAAAACTTTAGTAAAACAGTTGTTCTGTGAAGTTTCTGCAGTGTGTCATTACGGGGTTCATGATGTATCTAGATTTTTATTTTTTACATTTGTGTATAGAATTAATGTTTACTAACCTCATTGTAATTTACATGACAGCTGAGTTGGCTCGAGTTTTACACGACTACATTCTGCATCTGTTCCTTTAAGTTGTAGAATTACTTTGTGTAACATTCTTATTTAACACGCAGGTGAAAATACTCGCATGCGGCGCTACTTCTGAGTTTAAGACAGTATGTGTGTGTTACTGAGCTGAACTTGAATGTTTGACTTCTCTGTTCTCCTTTGCAGAAATTAGAAATCTGATTTTCAATGATATGATTTGCTCCTCGCTCTGTTCCTCTGCTTGTGTGACTTTGTTATAACATCCACTTCCTCTCACTAATTCTTCCCATTAGCTGCTACACCTGACATTATGCATTTCAGCTGTTTTTATTGTATCGGAATTGGCAGTTTGTTTATATGTGAAATTGCAATTTTACATATTTAAGTGTTGTGTATATAATCAGTATTAGGCAATTTAAGCCATGTTTAGGATGGAGTGACTCAGGTTGTGGACAGCTGAAGTCTCTGTGTAGGTGACCATTAGGATCAGTGTGATTGTGCTCTGTGGCAGGGTAGTGAGGCTTAGTTTGCACAACATGGAAACTTGCATTTACATGAAGTCCTTCTCCACAGCAGTTAGCCAAGGGGGGATTCACTTCACCTTTCCTAAAAAAAAATTGAAGTGTTTCATTGCTTATGTTATTTAAACTTTTAGTACCGTCTCCACAGTCAACAGAAACCAGTGTGCACGATGAGAAGAGCTGCTTGAGTCCTTGGTAACATGTCTAACCTAAGATACGAGTCATTGTTGTGCCTCAGTGCTTTTAAAGCCATCAGGCATATCAGCTCAGGTTTCAACTGTTCTGCTGAAGTACAAACTGGGTGCAGCCACCAAACAAACTATGATGTGGGTCAGGCTTGATTCTGTGTTGTTTTCTATGTATTTTTAAATTTCCATGAATGATATAGAAATATTGAAATTCCTTTTGCTTGAATAGTCCAAGCAGAAGGTTTGAGGACCTTAACTTTTTGCCTTGTTTTCTGCTGGCTAAGTAAAACCTCTATGTACATAAAGACTCTGGGCTTTAATTATCTTAGCTTTGATTAATAAGTTGAAAGAAAACTGTCCTGCATTATTTACCAGATATGTCAGAGCTGCCCACTTGCAGCATTCAGTATATATTATTCAAGGAAATATGAGACTGCGCCGTCACAGATTATTACTGAGGAGTAGCGTTTGTTAAACTCCCAGGAAGACATACAAGAAGAACTGTGATTTTTGTAGAACACAAAGATTCAGAGTTCCCTAACTTACTGTGACCCAGATGTTCATTCAGTCCTAATGTGTATTTAGTCAAACTTCTCCCCAAATCCCTCCTACATTTCTTTCCACTTGCGAGAAGTGTATGTTGGAGGGCTTTTTGAAGCTGCTGCTTGAACAGTGTGTCTATTCCAGGTCCTGCTGCATGTTTTGAGGTTCAAATAAAGAGTATAGATAGGATAGAACGGTGCCTTAGATTCAGATTTGCTATTTTTTATTGCAACACAGTAAAACAAGAAAGTGTGTCCTTACCTCGACTTGACAATCAAACTATCCCACTGGGGCAACTCTGTGAGTATGAATATTTCTCTTAAAGATTCGGTAATAACCCCCTTTCCATTAATAAAATTTGTACTGTAAATATGTTTAAAGAAAGCTGAAATGTTATGGACTGTTAAAACAATAAAGTTTTGCAAATATGTTCCTTGTTGTAAATTTCTTGCTATAAAGAAAAATACTTACTGACACTTTTTATTCTTTTGTTTTAAACATCAAGTTTTGTAGAAATGAGTGCTTCATTATTCAGGATCAACCTCAAACATTTGTGTGATTTTAATGAACCCTGAACATGTTTAAACTCGTGGCGCATTCGAATATTCTGAATGTTACAGACTGAAAATCAAAGCTGGGTATGTGTGAACACTGGCAGGCTCGTAAAAAGCATTTACTCAGAGATTCCAGTATGTCTGAAAAGATGCATCTGGCAGGACAGAGCAGAGCACATCACGATCCAACATCCAAAATAATGATAAAAACAACCTGCTACTGTATAATAACCGCCAACTCCTGATACTTTACAAGCTGCAATACTGTAAATAAATGAAAGCTACTTTATATGTATTCAAAATAACCAAGTCTGTGTATCTTGCAAAGAAAATTCACCTAAATAGACTGCTGGCATGCAAGCTAATACAGAATTGAGTTGTTATGATGGCCAATACAAATCCTAAATCTTCTGAATAACAGTCCAAAGTCATCGTGGTCATCTGCACAATTTACAGCTTCTTAGCACAGTCGGGGCAGTAAATGTGGTCTCCACTGATGACAAAACGCTTGTTGGCCAGTGAGAGGGAGCACTTCTTGCAATTGAAGCAGTACTCATGCCAGGAGTATCCCTCATAGTTCACGACGTTGGTGCCATGGCCGAACCCTGTGCAGACAGAGACAGAAGGGAAACTGAGTTTCCTTTTACGTCAATAAATATTCCAGGTTGATTCTGCTCTGGATATGATGTATAAGTGTCTGTATATATGATCATATAAAAACATCCAAGTTTTGGACCACAGGCGTGTAGCTGGGTTTCATTTCACATAATCTGAGTGGGGTGTTCACATTCAGTAATCTGATTTTTTTTCCAGTACCTCAACATACGGGCACACATGCTAACAGCTCATTGGTCATCAAGATTCCTCCAGGTAATATGAGCATCAAAACTGTCTTTTTTTAGTCTCACGTTCAGCATGTTTTTACAATTTCCATAGAAATCACTGAGCAGCTCTTCATAGGTAACTCCATAAAGCCATAAGGCTTTATAGAGATATCTCTGAAGGAAGTTTGAAATCTGAGCAGACAATTCGGTTTTGCACGACTACACGGCACCCCAACAATTTCATGTACAACTTTTAAATATCAAGATAATTTAGAATTATTTGAGATAGACAAAAGGATAAATAATAGATTAAACTATTTATTATTTATAGGCAGTTATCACAGACATTGTTTGCTTGCCTTGGGGAAAATACATGTTTTTGTGCGTGAAGTTAATGAGTTCTGCCTGAGAGAAGATTTGGTAATGATGCTGCGAGCCAATTAGAAGTAATTACATGAAAATATTATTTCACAACTTATCCATTTTTTTGTTTGTTTTGTGTGTTTTCATTTTGTAAGGAAACAGTCACAAGAGGATTGTTTTGAGAATGAAACCATCCTACAGGATGGAAGAAAATGAGATTATGTGGTACAAAATAGACAATGAGTGTGAATAAGTGTATGTGTACTTTCAGAGGTTTAGAATGAAATGAAGGGAGAGGCACCTTTCCTGCTTCTCATCAGGAACATGCAATTCAGTGGAAAGCCTGGAAAGTGGATTTCTTTTTCTTTTTTTTATAATTCAACCCTGCTTTTAATAATCTTGTTCAAGATTAACACCATTGTGCATTTATTATTATCCCAATTAGCGCAGATGTTGGTGTTGATGTTGTTCTGACCTGTGATTGGATTCTTGCAGCCATGACACTTCTTGGCCACATCACTTTTGTAGCAGTCCACACAGTAAACGTGGTCCTCATGGGAGGTGAAGCGAGCTCCTGCCAGAGGTTTACGGCAGGTGTTACACACGAAACACTCAGAGTGCCAGGGCTGGTCCTGGTAACTGATCCCTCCAGAGGTGATGGGCTTGTTAAAGAGGCAGAGAGATCATTTAACCACATTATTAAACACATACATTTTTTATACATTTTGGTTTTTTTTTTAGTTACGTGAACTCTTCTAGACAAACAACAACCTGAAACCTTTACCTGCTTGCAGTGGAAGCACTTCTTGGCAAATTTCTTTTCATGGCACGGAGCACAAAAGATGTCATCACCCTTGGTCAGAAAACTCTGTGCGCGGATTGGCTGCTTGCATTCAAAGCAGGTGAAGCATTCCTCATGCCACACCTTGTTCTTGTACTCCACATTCTGCGACCCTAAATCAATCAGAAAAAGGACAATGATTTAAAATAAAAATGTATCTAAATTTACAGTGACACAAATCTAATTTCACAACACACATCCTATTATAGATGTGTGATTTGCAATATGAAAGCCAAGCCTCCAATAAATAAACATGTCAGGGCAAACCAACCTGGCATTACCACCTTGTAACAGCCCTGGCACCGGTTACCATCCTCCCGTGAGCCACACTTGCCACACATTATCTTGCCGTCATCCCGAGCGCTGAACGGCTCGCCAGCCAGTGACTTGTAGCACTTGACACAGCGGAAGCAGTCCTCATGCCAGTAGCGGTTCTTGTGGTGTAGCTCCTGAGCAAAAAGAGGAGGATCAAGGTGAGCAGATCTAACCTCATGTAAACATTATTAAAGTTGAGTTTGTTTAGTCATCATGTTGACTGAGGAGCGGAGCCAGAGTCCAAAGCAAGTGGCTCTGGGTATGGGGAGCCATGAACTAGATACATGTTTAATGATGCATTTAAGCCCATTTTGTAGTAATGACACATTATTAACACATTTATTAGCCTGTAACTGAGTGGTGAGAGTGTTTTGGATGCTGAGGCCTGGGCTGGAGGACAGAAAGCCTCAAGCCAGAGAGCCCTCTGAACAGACATTATATACGGTACACATAAATAAAAGATATTGTCACTGTCATGTCATGACATTTTAAATCAACTCATTACATTTGAAACAAACATAAACCAAATATCTGAACACAACACAGTTCACACAAAATATTTACCTTGGAGTCAGCACCAATGGGGCGTCTGCACTCTGCACAGGTGTTGGCACAGAGCTTGTCGAAACACTTGGTGCACACATGCTTCTCATCCTTCTTCACGTACTTCTTCCCGTGCAGGTTGTCACGGCAATAGTAGCAGTCGAAGCGGTCAGTCATGGTGGAGGTGAGGTAACTCCTGGGACCTGAGGAAAAACAAAAGAGAAGGGGGGTCATTGGCAGAGTCTGTTCAGTTTCCCTGATGGTGTACTTCCTCTTAAGCACCAGATGAGGATGGTGTTGCCTTTCCTAACACAGCAGTGTGTGGTGAATAGTCCAGGTCCTCACTAGAACGCTCCATACAGCAATGGTGAGCATGCTTTACAGCTACAGCACTTTAAAAAGAGTATTTGTAACATCAACAAACGTGGAAATTATAAACAGAGATTCTAGTAAGCAGTAATAAATTATTGAAAGTTATAATAAGAGTGTGTTTTGGCCTGATGACTGTGCATTGTTTGACATCTATACATTAAATATTAAAATAAATTGCCTTTAACCTGTAATGAAGAACGTATGTTTTCCAAGTTGTCTCATAGAAGCGCTGATCCAGCTCTCATAGCAGCATACCAAACTGATGAGAGAAGTGTGAGTGAAGTAAAACAGCAGCCCACAGACGTCTGTTCTCTCAGCCCACAGAGCTTTTTATCAAACTCTCTCTGGAAAGCTGTGGTCATGTTTTAAAACTGCTGCACCCCCACCCTAAAAGCTTTTTCTACCCCGTTCCTCCACACACTGACTTTTAACAGCATTTTGGACGGATCCTTTTATTAGACCGCAGTATAAACAACTGGATTGTTTCCTCATTTATTATTGTTTCATAATTCCCATCTGAGATCACATAAAGTGGGAGGTTTCTCTGAATGTTGTGGTTCAGCATCATCTACATCACTGAAAGGCTTTGTAAGCAGCTAAAAGGAGCGTGAACATTTATCAAATTTTATTTATTCACTCATTCAAACATCCTCTTAATCCAGTTGGTCAAAGCAGGAAACAATGGGAGGAATGGCATTTTGTCTTAGTAACCATAGGAACAGAAAAAATATTTATGGAAGGGGACTGTAGCTATTTAAGTGAGATGTGGGTAAACAGCCGTGTGAATTAGATGAACCTCCAACAGCGTGGTATGCGCCCCTGTTGTTTGTGGATGGAAACATGGGAGATGGTTTGGAGCGAGGGAGTGATGTGCAGCTGTGCTTCAGGGATAAAGAGTGGACTGAGGACTGAGCAATGACACAACCTGCTCCAATCCACTCAACAGACAGAAACCTACCCTATCCCACACAGTCAACCTTGTCACATCGCACCCACAGGATGGGTCTATTTTCAGAAGTGGATCCTATTTAAAGAACACTGACCCTCCTCGGGCAACAAATGTAGAGGGATGAGAAGTGGTGACTGTTGGGACTATGCAGCTATTGTGGCTCCAGCTGACACTGGTCCAGTACTTTAATCTTTTGTTGCAAACAGTGTGTGGCAGCTGCCTCCTGTCAAACAGGCATCTGATTTGGTATGTAGTGATCCTCAGCTATGGACGGAGCGGATTATATCGCTGTGGTCCCTTTGGGGAAGAGTCCTCCAAACTGAGAAAAGGTCACAGTGAGACCAGTTTGGGAGAGGAATCAAATGGAGTGGATCAGCCTGATCCAGACAGTTCATAAAATGGTCTGTTCCCTACCTCCTTTGGTAATAACACTGAAACAAACTTTACAACAAAGTGATCTAGCAACTTTCACCACACTAAGGGGCTATAATAAGGACTGCTAAATATTAGATGATCAATATTAATATACAATATAACTGCTGAGTATTGCAATGATAATGTGGCTTGCAATATGTAAACAAATATTTCAATATGCTCTAATCTCAAAGTTTTAAAGAGTGATGCACCTGTGCATGGTAACATAAGCAGAACTTGCTCTTTTTGACATGTAACACCCATGCTTGCTCTATTTCAAATTTAAATATGTTTACATTGATATTGTCGCAATACACAACAATCAAAACCTCTATCAAATCATTGTATAAGATGTGAACATCATTGCTAAAAAAATCAACTCTTAAAAGAAAGAATAAAATGAGAGGTTTTGGTACTAACAACTTCTTAACATTCCCCAATTTTAAAACGTTAAAGTTAATTTGAAGTACCTGAAGCTTAGAAAAAAAACTAAAAAAGCTTAATATTACCTTGAAATCAGATGCCAAAATGTCATCTTTACAGTTTCAATGAGTTATCTTTATCAAAGCTACAATAATGAACAGTTTTTATATTTTGTGTACAAATGATGGATAGCTAGCAGACCTACACAAGAATTTTGATGCTAACTTGTGTTTTGAGAAACTATGATCATTCATTTTCAAAGGGAGGCTTTCTGGATGTCTGTTACTTAAACAAACCTCAGTAAAGTTAAGTGAACCTAAGCCAATGGCGTTAAACACTAACGGGAATCTCTTGATTTGATTCTATTTCTAATCAATAAACTGAAAGATGAACAGTCCTTTTACAACACGATCAAGTCTCCAATTTGTCAAGCTACATAAACCCCCTTACAAGATGTCTGACAGGTGACTCAACAATTAAAAGAATACAGCAGTAATCAACACAGGATTTATAAAAAGTATTACAAAGAAAAATAAATTAAAAGAAAAAAAAAGCCAACGATCCATTTCTACAACCAAGTTTGAATTTACCTGAGTGCCTGTAGAAAGTCATGTTTGGTTGCAGTCAGGCAGAGAAGAGGAGGGAAAACAAAAAGTCCGGATGGGGACCGTAACATCCACAGAGAGTCCCAAACACTATGAGTATCATTAAGTTAAGGAGACCTTTATATACCCTCTGTGACCCCACACACACCCCTATGACCCCCACATCCAAATCCAACCTTCACCCTCCGCTCCTTTTTAGGACTTGCATTAGAGGATACAGAGGATGAGAGTGAATCAGGAGGATAGAGAAGTTAATGCAGAGTGGATTCCATCACAGTAATATCATAAGTTCAGAAAAGAGAAGCAGTCTAACTGCAGGCCCACTGAGGATAACAGATAGACCCCCTCCCCCCCCCCTCGCTACCCTAAAGGGATTCTAAGCTGTTCAGAACAGATCCTGCATCTCATGAACAGATGACATGTAGGATCATCCAGCATCCTGCGGGATGACAAATGAGGAGAGCTGACTTTAACGAACTTTTAGACTTTCTAGAAGTTAATGATTCAGTGGAAAACTGATTTCATATTGAATCTGCGTTGCATTCTTACATCTGTTTCTAATTTTGCCTTTTTCTTTTTGCTCTCTTTTTTTTTTTATAAGATATAATATTCCATTTGTTTCTGCAAGAAACATTCAACACATTCCTAATAGGAAATAAAAAACTAATAATTGAAGCTTATGTTAGTCCAGCTGGTTGAAATATTCAGCTATGTACTTACAGTATATGTCAGGAAGTACGTTCAATCTCTACAGCTATACAGTAATAATCTTTTGAACATGAATTTGAAAATTACGATCAAAAGATCTTTTATTTGTCAAGGTTTAGTATTTGCTGCATTCTTAGGCAATAATGATTTTGAGCAATAACGATTCAGCTGCCCATTTTTAAAGTCTTTATTTCAATTGGACTTCATTGCTTCCACTACCACCATGAAGTGATAGTCAGGATCTAAACCGCTACGATCATTATCATCACTACGTGCTCTGTAAAAGTGCCAACACAATATAACAACTCTGATCAGGCAAAACCTCCAGAGTTAATGATCAGCTCGGAGTAAATTCTGTCCGTCTGTCTCTCTCATAATCCTTTTATTCATATTTCTACATTTTGAATGTACTTATTTTTACATGTTTCTCTCACTCCTCTCTTTCTCTTTTCCAATTTAAACTCTCTTTTATCAACCCTATCATGCATTTCTGTCTGATTATATCATCGCCATCCTTGACTTAATGGGGATTTGACAGTGAGAGATGAGAAAAACACTCCGGGGAGAGGACTCATGCTGGAACGATTCACATTCTTTTGATAATCTCCCAGCTGACAAGTGGAATAATGATGATGAGGTTAATCATGAAAAACTGTGTGCACCATCTTAAATATAACAAAAATGAAAATTTCTCACTGCCTGGTATTTGGTAAGCTTGTTCTTTCTCCTGCTGCAGGCAAAAAACATCTGAAAGGCATCTTTACGTCTCTTCAATAAGATAAGTGGGAAAAAAAAAATCACAAAATGGAACAGTCTGACTTTCCATTGGCACATATGTAAATATGTAAAATTAGCTGTTTAAGCAGCATGACACATTTTTATTGTTTATATTCCTGTTTTAATTTTCAAACAGTCATCATTTAAACACATCTAGTTTGCCACAGGGTGATGCATGCTGACAGTCTCGCTTGCATCTCATCGGCTCGTATGACTGTACCCTGGCCTCCTGAACCGATACACAAAAAGCAGAAATACATGGCCCTCTTCCCAACCTGTCATCTGTAAAGCCCCATTATTCAAAGAGCAGATAAAACTCCTCATTATCTGGAATGATAAACAAAACTATCAGGAGGAATTTCAAATAGGAGACTCATGGTTGAACATGTGATTTGACTGAAATGCACTTTTTATTGTTTTCAAAAGGAGCATAAAACTATAAAATTTTGCTTGTTTTTGAGAAAAACTAACAGTATGCGTTCTCATGTTGTGTATGTGTGAGATGCAATGCATGCTGGGATTTCTTGTGTGAGTGTGTGTGTGTCTTGGATACCTCCCTATAATCACTCTAAGTGGTAGATTTGAAGCCTCCGGAGAAACAGGATATCTTGCCTGAACTTCCTGATCACATTGATTCAAACCACTCGGGAAGATGAGGGGAAAAAAATTGCCATTATTTTGCTGTTACCATGAGCAACAAGTCTCTTCTGTGTGTCAACAAGCTGATTTGTCATTGTGACCTCTCATGCTGGGCGTCAATGAGTCTCAGTCCCCTTCCGAATCTGTCTTGTGGGCAAACAGACTGAACAACAGTATCACTGTCTGGAAACAGTGACTCATCATGCAAACACATAAACACACAGGAGACTTCTTCACACAACTGTTTACAGCATGGACATGAGGTCAGGAGATGGCTGCAAGACCTGGACACTAGCGGTGTTAGTTGCTAGTTTGATCACAAGACAATATATCAGTCTAATATACAGGGATTCAATGTTTCCCGATATCTCAAATTCAGTCACGATCTGATTCAGTTTTATTTAAGATCCACCGACTGATCTGAAACAATATCGCAGGTAATTGAACACGGTCATTTCTATTCATTTCAAAATCACAGAAAAGTAATTACAGTATCATGTAACATTTGTATTTCTTAGCTCAGGTATTTAAATGATTTAATTTGAACTTCAAAAGTGTTTTCTTAAACACTGTTTAGATTTTTAGATGAATGTTATCAGCTCAGTGACAACATGATGATGTATCTATGTAACCCTGATGTATAGTTACAGTCTGACTGGACACATCTAGTTTGAATATGTGCACACAAAAGGCCAAGAAGGGCAATAGCACACATAAACAAAGACTGAGGCTTGGATACGCACACATAAACACAAACATATTCTCAAAAAAAGCCTCTCAGGCCAGTGTGCTCCACAGCTCTCAGGGTTCACATGACTAAACATGACAGGTTCATCTCTTTCTACTGATGTGTGGACCTTTACCAGTGAGAAAAAATCCAGTGAGAATGTAAGTATTTGGATGATGACACTGAAAATAGTCTGAAAGTGCACATATGTTTCTATCATGTGAAGTGTAACACATGTTTATAGTCAAAAGGCAGAACTTGGAAATTGATAACCTTTTTTTCCTTTATAAAGCAGACTGGACTAGTTCCTCCTACTCAGCAGTAAATGCTGATCGCATATGCAATAATGCATATGGTGGCTGGTTTAAACATAGTCTATACTGTACGTTGTATCCAATATATTTGTAGTTTAATTAAACTATGATCACAATGTTGGTTCCTCTTTATTCACCTTTTATTCTCATATTGTGTATTTTCCCTCCCCCTAATTTTCTTAGTCATGTTTCTCCTCTATACTTCCCAAAGTAATCATGTGCAATTCAGCTTAGGGTTTTCTGTGGCTGAAGGGAACAGCAGTACATCACAAAGACTTATCGCCTCCACTCAGCTAGCTTAGCCCACACAAAAAAACAAGCAGCATTGCCTATTTAGGAATCTCAGGCTGCTGTTGAGAGTGCAGTTATGTCTCATCAACTTGTTCGTCAGCACTGAACCACACCCTCTGCCTCTCTCTCTGTCTTTCTACTCTATTTTCTTAATGAAAAGAAGAGAAGAAAAAAGTGACGAGACCTCTCTTGTTAACAAAGGCACGTCTGTGCCTGAATAAACAGCAGATACCAAAACCTCCTGTTGCTTCAGCAGGGTGGCAGATGTCCTGCTGCTCGCCTGCTGGATAGGAGACCTTAGAAGTAACTAACACGACAACTTCATTGAAGAATAATGTCAATCATACACCAGTTGTAAGAAATAAACGTTCCAACATTTTGCTTAGTTTGTGCTGATATCACATTGAGACTTTTAATACTCATGATGTACATATTATAATCTTAGAAGTAGTTTAGAAAACTGCAGCAAGACCCGCCTGTGAAAAGTGTTCAGGTCGAGCTGCAAGCGGGTCAATTCATTACAGAGCTAAATACAAGGATTTGATGGGGTTTTAAAGGATGGTGAAGTCATACTGGAGCCACAAGGAGGTCCAGTGTGCCAGAAAAAGATCTGTAATCCCCAGGTCCCATTTAATGACATCATGCATTTGGTTTGGCAGCTGCTCAAACAAGAATGAAGGAGATGCATGTTTTTACAACTTGAAGCCACACATGTTCGCTTTGGATTCTGTTGTTCATTATCCAGACTAAAAATGTATCTGTACAGCAACATCAGCGCACAAAGTCTACTTTGATCTTCAAGATGGATCCAGTCAAATATTACACAACAACCCTGCAGCTTTCATGTCTGAGATAAAAACTCCAGACATTGCATAGAGGATATATTAGATATACATGATTCATGAGATCTCATTAATGTTAAATCAACACCAACAACTGAACATTTTAACTTATTGTTGTTTTTTTTTTTGTTTTTTTTTGCATTTTACAGAACACACTGCCACATACAGTGGAATCAGGTTAAGCTAAGGCAGAAGTGTTAGATATGAGGGTAAAAACAATTCTTTTTATATCTTTTGTTTTGGTTGTCTTGAGAACATCTCAAAACTTACAGCAGTTTTATTTCCTAATGATAAAAAAATCCCACTAATTGAACATTTAAGCATAAATATAATTATCTTGTTCAGGTTCAGAATTAAAAAATGTAGTGTGTTGAGAAAAGTTTAATCCACTGCTGTACAAAAAAAAGGTAATCTGTCACACAGTGTCCATATTTCTTTCCTGTTTGGATCCTTTATCCCGTTTTATGTCGGAAATGTCCATCAGAAAGGAAAACCACCACAGTTACATATTTGGTATGAAAGTCCTTAAACGGAGGAAACATCATCCCTGTGATAAACTTCTTCCTTTCTGATGCATATCGTGTACACAGAGCTGAGCCCTGCAGCGGTTTGGACTCACCTCTGCAAACAGATGAGCGCCTGTCCCTGCAGCCTGAGTGCGTCTGTGTGTCTGTCCGGCGGGTTTGGCTGAGAGGTTAAAGTGTGCGGACTCAACGCAGCTTTTAAAGACAGAGCAAGTTGGGGGGAAAAAAAAAACTGAAGACATGAGCCAAACCCCGAGAGCTCCCATAAACAATGACCTCAGGCAGGAATTTACAAGTTCTCCTGGTAAGTTGTCATTGGTCCTGCGCTCCATACAAACGGAACATGGACAGAAGTTTTCTGCAGGGACCAGAGCTAAACCTATCCACACTCTGTGTGAAAGACAGGTCTGATCTGCAAAAATGTTGTGGCATTTTCAGCTCAGCTTGAGTCCTTTTAGTTTTCTTTTACTTTTCTTGTATTTGTCTCGTGTTAAGGAGGGAGAAAAGACATATTTTGAGGACATTTCTGTTGTTTATAAAAACTGGTCTGATTTGTTAACTTGACACAAGTCAGTACAGGCTCATCTCCTTCTTTGGTAATGAAAAGAGAAAATATATTAAGATGGCTCATCCTCAGCTCTAAGTAAATACACATCGCCTGCAAGTTTAACTGCAAGAATAATACATTTTATGACGCTTGTAAAGTTTTCCCATCACGCAAAGCACAGATGTTACTTCTTAGGTTGATTAAAGTTATCATCCTTATGGTCAGGATGAAATTATTACAGGAAGCTTAACTTGTCTGCAACAACATGCAATGCAGCCTGAACCCATATCCGATGGAGAATCATTAAATATGTAAACACACTGCTACTTTATTGATATAAAGTACCAATAAATAGCAAACACAATCATAACTGTTGTGACATGAAAACAGTTTTGATGAGGGTCATGTGTTTGGTGTCTGCGTAGACATTAGGCTGGAGGAGGCAAGCCATCAGTTTTTATGAAGTCATTATGTCACTGAGACTTTCAAACAACAAAACAGTCTGTGTTTTATATAAAGAGTAAACACTGAACAAAGAGCCTTAAATGAAGGATCGCTTGAGGAATAATCATTGAGGAATAGTCATAAGAAAAAAAAAAAACAAACAAAAAAAAAACTGAAGTGGAGCCAAGCCTGAGATAAGTGGCGCTTTAAAATCAGTATTTCCTCCGTGGACTGGAACCCCACTGGACGGACATTCTTGAGCAGACTGGAGGGAGTTTTGCCCATATTAGGCCCTTACCTGATATCTGGCAAGAACTGTACATGTGAGAATTAAACACAGTTACTCTTGGCAGTGCCCAGATATTAGATTCACACCACCTCTTTGGACTCATAGCAGGAGCGAAATCACAGTTAATGTGTTGTTGAACAATACTGTTGGCATTTTTTTATATCTTTTCTCTAAAACTAATATATCTTTGACACAGGCCTACTCAGGAAACATTAACTACAAAGTGTTTTTTTTATGTCATGCAGGCATAGGGACAATATATTTAATATCAAAAGAAACTTCCAACCTCAACTCAATTTGCTCTAACACAAACTTAACTTAGGAAAGACATTACTGATGTACTGATATTTCTGAAACTGTAACCAGCTCAGACCCACAGAAAAACACATGAAATTTGAGACCCTCAAAATGAGTAAATTCTTGCCTGTGGCCTCCAATGAAAGGGTGCACATTAATACAATGTTTTGCTTAGTTTTATTTTAGAGCAATGGAAGGTGGTGAGCTTATATTGAGCAGTCTATAAAAATCAGAAAACATCCAGCAACTTGTCTACTAAATGATAAAAAAGATAAATAAATGCATTTCAAACATGAAATAATAATAACATAAAAACAAAGTGAGGACACAAAGGTTTGTTGGAATAGCATTTCTATATGCCAAAACTAGAAAAACAACAAAAAAAAAAACTGTTAAATGATCTTTTTTTTTTTTTTTTTTTTTGTGTGCTTTCATAAATAATGGTTTCACAAACTATATTTAACGTCCATCAGTAGAATAATTATGTTAAGATCTGATCAGTCTGAGTTTGTGAAAGCAGTTAAATGGACCTTTGCTGCTGCATGTCAGACTGAGGGTGACCTCAGATGCGAGGTAGTATGCTGCGGGTAGTGACAAAGCAGTTAAAACGGAAATCTGCATTTTATTTAATGAGAGTAGAACACATCAGAAACAGGAAAGATATTGATCTACTACACTTTGTTTCTATTCAGCAAGCAGAAAGAACATTTAACTCTATCCTTCTCCATAAAAATGAAAGATTTTTGACTAAAAGCTACATCATGTGAAATGTTTCATTTTCTCTTTAATGTGTTTTGCCATGCAGGGCCACCACGTGCACAACTATAAAGGTTATGAACCCATTAATTGTTAAACTGTATGAAAAAAGGTCTCTTATCCTGTTTCATGTTTCTTGTAGACGGTATAATCTAGTTTTACACAATCCAGACATCCAAACAATATAGCCAACGGGATAAATGACGAGGCCATTACAGCAAGGGCTTTAATCAAAAGCACAGGCTTCTGTTTATTGACCATTGCACGCACATCAACAGGTGAGAGTATATTTACAAGGATGTAAACAGTCAATACCCGCAACAAAGAGGAAAAGAGGGCACAGCGCCGCTCTTTCTCAGACACACACACAAGTAGACACATCCATATACACTTGCAGGCTCGAAGACACACATTCACACACAGAGTTTGCAGTATAAAGATAGAGTGTCTGAAAACACGGAGCACAGCAGGCCTCTTTGGTCAGCTACTTCAGACTAGATTTCCAAAGATCAAAGCTTATTACAAGTCACCATTCAGAGAGCAGAGACAGAAAACATACTGGCAGAGCAGTAGGCAAAACACCACGACCTACATCACCTTTTACAGACTTCACATTATTTCATGTGTTGCGTAAAGAACAGTGGCACAGTTCCGTTGGATATATTTGACTTTTTTTTTTCCTTTCCCAAAGAGCCCACCATCAGCAGACGATTCATGCTCTGTGAACGTCATGGTAGCAGCATTCAAACAGCGACTTGTTGCAAACATACATAATACAAAGTACCTGATCAGATGGAAACAATGTGAAGAAAGGGTTTGCCACTGCAAGGTCAAAGTATTTCTTTACAAAGCAACACAATGGACTAAACTTGTACTGCATATTAATTCATCTTTACTTAAACTGACATGGACTGGTTTAGGTTTTTTTCCCTCATAACCCATCAAAACAAAGTAATATAAAAGCAGCTGTGATGCAACGAACAGAAAACATGACATTCTCAACATGAGTGCAAATTATTCAGCAATATTCTTTTAACTTAATCATTTTAATTTTTTCCCCTCTTCAAAAATATTTAACAAAAAAAATGATCAAGGTGTTGAAATCATGAATTATAATAGATGTGAGATGCCACAAGGAATGCTGGATTTAAAAAAGCAATAAAACAAAAATGGAGACAAAAAAAAAAGAAAGAAGTTAAATTAGACATTCCTGCACAGCAGAAGATAACTGTGGAAGGAAAAGCAATATCTACAAGCATCCTCTTCCTTCCATGTGTGTATCATCCCCCCCCACACACACACACACAGAAGCAGTCACACAAACAGACCGAAGTGTCTCCTCTTTTCAGCTTCTTTGTCTCACTTCTTTTCTTTAACCCCTCCATCTTCCTCTTCGCATCCGTTGCTCTACTTTGGCAAAAGCACAAACCTGACGTGTTCTGTTAGGTCATCAAATGTTTCCTGGCGTCTGCTCACATTCAACACAGGGTTGCCATGGTGACATCCTAACAACGCTTCCTGTTAAAGGCATGGTACAGCCTTTAAGCTCACCACACCTTCCATTCCTCTTCTAGATCCACTAAAATGGCCCATTACATTACATCAAACCACACATATCCTTTAAATGATACATAGCTTCAGATGCTTCACTCTTTTGCTCCTAAACTCCTTTTAAACCAATAAACCATCCTCAACAAACCTGATGCGTACACCACTGAAAAATATCAAGCCTTTAACCAACCACTGCTGTTCAATCTGGCAGTTCCCATAATGACCATCTGCCACCATACCAGTGTGATTATCTGTTCTTATCAGGGATGGGTTCATCTAAATAATAAAACTGGTTTTGATTTATGCAAATGACCTCCTAACAGGTATAAAATCCAGGGCTGCAACAGCCGGTAGATTAATCCTCTCATCCGTAACTAAGAGATCTACAAGCAATAGATTTGCACTGATAAAGCAAAAGTCAAGAAGATTTTCTGCAAAGGTGCACAGAATTCCTCAGTCCTGACAATTTTCAGCTGTTTATCAGATAGAAATAGATGCTGAAAAATATCAGATCTAGTCTGGAAACTTTTATGTCCGTTGTTCACACAGCGCATGATTTTCCACTTTCTCACAAATTCGCTGAGAAGATGCAGTTCCAAGTTATCAATGCAGTAACTGTAATAGACAATGTGTGGAAAAAAGCGCAGTGAGTATGAAAAATTTAATCCAGCTTAAAGTACTTCAGCTCTGTGGCAAAAAGCATACAAAACACTTCAAGGTCATGTGCGTTCAGTTTTCATAAAATATCTAAACGCAGGAGAGAAATGGCACAAAGGTTCCTCACTTTAGTTGGGGTGGATCTTGTTGTTTCTTTTCCTATTTTTTTTTTTTTTTTAAACAACAGCAGCCCTTCCTTCTACTGTGAGCTGCATCAGCTTCTAAAATAAGATGTAAAGCCTGTCTGTATGTCACAGTCTAAGGTCACTGAGAGAGATCCACAACATTTGCTGCCAGGCCACACCACACCAGTGGCACCACATTGTTGCACACTGTTTACAAGCAAACAGCACAGACTAACAGCCCAAACACCCACTGAGTATATTGCTACCTTACAAATAGAGGGGTGAATTAATTTTTTTCTTTTTATTATACCCTCTCCTTTCTTTTTTAAACAAAGAAAAAAACAAACAAACAAATGACTGCCAGTCCTGAAGTTGCTCTGCTTCCCAGAGCTGATCCAGTCATTGGGCTGCCATGCTTAAAACTACAACTCCCAGGCACTTGATCAAAACCAAATGTACAGCAAAGTTGTCTGCTGGGTCAGCTACCCTTGATGCACAGAGAAAGGCAGCAACATTCAAAGTCAGACCCGAAACCAAACACAATGAAAACAACAAGCATCCTCTGCATGCATAACAAAGATATAGTACTCTTGAGATATACTGTACAGCAACAAATTAGCTAGTGGCTGATACTTGCATTTACAAACCGGCACATGCTGCTAGACCTCTGTGCAATGCTACAGTACGGTGGAAAAACCCTGAAAATAAATATGACAAAAATATGCTCATGTGAGATGACAGACGTGCGATCAGAAGAGGAAAATGAGGTAGAAAGAGTGGCTTGTCTTTAGAGAGATTGAGAAAATGTAATAGAAATAAAGATATGTGTGGAAAAGGCAGGTGGATTTATGCAAAGTGCAAAAAAAAAAATTATGGGAGTGAAAAAAGGAGTCAGGTACTGGTCTTGTGCTCAGTGGCTTGGGTCAGTTTGGATCAGACGGCTGCCTGGGTTTGTAATCAAACACTATTTTCACATCCGCATGTGGCGGTGGTGGTATGTGAAGGGCGGCTCCGAGTCGTCCATGGGCAAAACCAGGCGTGTACCCCTCATCACCAGCTCATGATCTCCATACGCCAACTCCCTGTCCAAGTCATCAGAGGTGGCGGCGCCGGAGAAGCCCGTGCCACCGCTGGTGTGTGCACCTGTCGCATCTGTGCTCACTGTAATGTCACCATAGGTCAAGTTGATATCGCCGTCTGTCAGGATGAGGTCAGAGTCGTCATCTTTCAGCTGGCATTCATTCTGCAGGAAGAGGAAAGATGTTGTGCTAAATATTTCCTTCTCGAACCAAAACATACCCATCTGTTGACATTTAACCCCCCCCCCTTTTCTGTTGATAGGGGATAAAAGAAATTACACAGCTCTTTCAAAAATAGCTCTTGTATGAATCACAGTCTGACCTCAAAGGCCTGCGGGCTGGTGAGAAAGCGACCAAGGGGGCCGCAGCAAGGAGGAAGGGTGGTTGTGAGAGGGGGGCCGCTGTGAGTCAGGATGGGCTTCAGGTAGCTGAAGAAAGGCTCGAGTCAAGGATGTACTTCACATAAATAAGCACTAATGGACTGTTATTGGAAAACCTTGACACCGTATAATTGATGCTTGATGAATGCCTAACAACAGTAAATGATCAATAATGAAGTGGTTTATGGTACTTCACTGTAAAAATGCATGAAAACTGAATTTCCTTCATGGTTGAGATAGAACAGAGAAGATATTTTGCCCTAAAATCTATAAGTGTGGCTCCCTCTGCTGCCTGATGATATAAAATGAAGTCATCCTTAGACTTAAACATCTTTTACTGCGAGTGTTGTGGCTGTGTGAAGAATAAAAACATTGCGAGTGTTGTGGCTGTGTGAAGAATAAAAACATTGCGAGTGTTGTGGCTGTGTGAAGAATAAAAACAGACACATTCCACCGATGCTGAACAAAATCATTTGTTAGTAAAGGATACTTGTGGTCAAAGTTGTACCAAATCCTGAAAAGCCAGGCGCTTTCTTGCTTGGTGCTTCTTCTCTCTGATCCATCAGCAATACTTATCTGAATTATCTGAAAGAGATAATGTTATGCATTTATCTTTTAACGGATGAAACTGCTGTCAGATGTCCAAGCAGGATACTTACAGAGTTATCCTGATCGGAATCCACTCCCACCCTGTTGAATGATAAGAAAACAAATGCAAAATCAGGTGCAGATAAAAAAAGTAAAAACTACTGGAGCAAAACGGTGCTGTGAAGCATGATTGATGCTGATTTTCAGTTAACTTTGTTTATGTGTCATTTCCTACCAACAAGTTATTAACAAGTTATGATTTACCAATTCAAAATGATGTTTTATAGACTCAAATTTAGAGGCCATGTGTAATAACAAAGCAAAAAAGAAACTTTGTAAATAATGGAGCTCAAATAAATCTATTAACATAATTTTAGATGAGCTCATATGTTGAGCTAGCACTTTGTTAAAGATGTGATGCAAAAGAACAAGAGAAATATCACCCAAAGACTTCCAGCTTCCTTTGTAAACAAGTCTTTAAAATAAGTTGGAAAAAATGCTAATTTCTTGCTTGTTTTCTGTGTTCTCAGACATGGTTGCCTAATGAAGACAAACACTGCTAAGCTCAAATGATCAAACTGTAATATTGGTATTTTTGCAAAGATGTGTGATTCTCAAACTCAGCAGGCCAAAGTATCGAGGTGGCTCTAAGAATACACGTCTATTCTCATCTTGTTCCTGCAACATTTAGTTTGTTCTGACCCACCTTCAGACAAAAATCATTTGTATGTGTTACTTCCTGCTTCTAAACTGACACATGAACACACAAATCCTCCCAAAAAAACTATATAATCAGGTACAATCAATGTAAATACTAACTGGTTATTCAAATCAACGTGCATCACTGTGAACATTTAACCCTTCGTGGTTGAGATTTTTTTTTACCGTTATATATATATATTTTTTTTTAAATTTACAAAACAATGAAAACGAAAATAATATAAACTATAATGAAATAATAAAATCGATAACAAAGAAAAAATAAAATAAGAAAAGGACTTGAAGTGGTTTGTTGAAAATTTGCTACACGAGAAGAAAATAGGTTAAACATCAACTAATCATACAGTATAAATAAAATGCTAAAAGTGAAACCAGCCAGTAAAAACAAGCTGTCCCAATTCACAACCAGAAATCTTCTGCCACTGTCAGCACAGGACTGGCTGGAACAACAGCTGGTGTCCTGGCAACAAAAACTTACTCTGTAGGAAAAAACTAACAACAAAAATAATAAAAAAACATCTAACATGCCTATTTCTGTTTCCTTCCTAATCACCCCTCCATAAGAACAATTCTACTTTAACTATCATTTCTATCTGTGTCTAAGACACCTGAGCTGCTTATTTGATGCTGTGTGTTCAGCAGATCACTCGCGTCAGTATTTTTGCAGACCACCTCTGCCATGGAACTGCAGTGTAACAATGGTTTAAAAAAACAAAACAAAACTGGGATTCAGACATTCAGTTCATTATATGTGAACTCAGTGTGTGGGGGAGGGACAGACATACCGTATACGCTGGCAGGACAACATCTGAGTGGTTCCACCGCCACAAATCCAAACAGTGAAGAATACCACGAGAAGAGTGGTGGAAAACATCATCTGTCGGGCATATGTGGCCGTGTCCCTGATGGACAGGGCAAAAGTCATCGCGCCTCTGAGGCCTAAAATGAACAACACGAGCAATGTTATACACAGAGAGGCACACAAGGACCTGGATGACACAAATCAGGTCATATCTGTTCACAAGCCGTGTTCTTTATCTTTTATCTTCTTACTGGGCGCAAAAAACAGAAAATGTTCCTTGGCATCAATGCACAACACATCTGGGTGATGATAAACATCCTCATCTGTCCACCACTAACCTGCAAACATCATCATGTGCTGGAAGTTGGATCTGATCTTGTTGCGTCTTCCCAGGTTTAAAAGACATGACAGAGGGTAGATGTTTGCAGCTCTTCCCAGGAACACGGCCAGCTGCATGGCAGTGAGGTTAAAGACAACAATAGAAAAATAGGAAATATTGACTGTTGCACACAAGCTGATGGTTAATCATGTTTGTGAACATCAGGTGCAAAAGATACAAAAGCTCCGATGATGAACATTGGATTGAAGACGTGGTTCTGGAAGGTGAAAAGGGTCAGACCCATGTAGGAGAAAATGAAGTTCTCTGCCAGGAAATTTAACAGTTCAAACAACTGCAAAAAAAAAAAAAAAAAAAAAAAAAAAAAGAGAGAGAAAAGTAAATTCAGCTTCTTCACACAACAGCAAGCACACAAGAGGAAAAAAGCAGCAATATGATACATCTAAGAGTAACACATTTTAGTAACACATCAGATTTCAATTGGAATATTTTGTCTTTTCCATTTTGTATTTAAAGGCACAACTCAGTACTGTAAAAATGTAAATACTGAGCAGTGTGGTGGTTGCATTCCAAGTCTGACCTGCTTGGTCCTGTCCTGAGACTCCGGGGACAGGTTGTTGAAGGTGTAGTGGGCCTGAGTGATTCCACAGAAGAGCACTGACACCACACCTGCAGCACACAATGGAAACGCCGCCGGTCAATAAAGAATAATTACGAACGTTACATTGTATTGGTGATAAAAGCCGTATTTCTGTCACCAGCACCCACAACTTCAATGCTCTGGGGTTTCGTTCAAGGAGCTTAAAGACCATTTCAGCCCTGGATCTTTTGTGCTTCCACTACGGCAAGTGAAACAGGGTCAATAAGCAATTAAGTCAGATAAAGTGTTTCATTCCTCGCTGACATTTGCATGAGGAGTGTTAGGGAGGACTGAAACCTTCAGAGCATTCAAACCATAAAGTGTCGTTCAGCTCTATTAACACAAAAGCAGGTCATGTTTTAAACATGTTTACACGTTGTGGATGTAGAACAATATTATTCAGGTTGACACCTCTGTTGTCACAACTAAAGCCCACTCTCATCAGAGACTTTGGAGGTCAGCATCTCTCCAGCTGACTGAGGAGGGCAAGCATGAATGGCTTTACCATTAGTAACAACTATTCCTGACATAAACCTTGAATTAACAGATGTTAGCAGCTGCTGTGGAGAATAAACATGAGATTAACAAGAAATTTAAAAAAAAAAAAAAAAAAAAAAGAATGAGTGAAGGATGGGAAGCCTGAATCTGTGAATGTGTGTTTTGTTACCTGTGAAGCCACAAGCTTCAGCCAGCAGAAATGTGCTCCATGACATGAGGAAGAAGAGAGCCGTCTCCAACAGCTGGAAATCCCTCAGCTTGGTGAACTTAGTCACGTACAGACGACAGTCAAGGACTCATTACATATGTATAGACATTTCATTTGTTTCTGGAACCCTACTTTGTCCAAATGCTCATCATCCGCTTATCTTTTTATAATCACTCCCTGAATAAATAAAAAAACAACAACACCACTGTGCCACTCAGATTAAGTGATTAAGACACTTCTGAATAGTTTAGGAGAAATCCATTTAACAAAAACTAACTAGATTATGACGGACACACACTAGTAAATAATTTAACATCTAATGCTGACCCTGCATTGTAAGGTTTATAAAGAGCACATTTGACTCAAATCGATGGATTTGGTTCCTAAAGCAGAAAAACTAAACAGCAGTGGAAAAGATATGAGAGCTGTGACGACTCCAGTGGCCACTCCCAGAGCAAAGGAGCCGCTGAAAACGCCAAGGAATATCCCGAAAGACTTCAGCAACGCCATGGCCTCAAACGTGTGGCTGTTGTTTCCTTGTGGCTGATACGCCACAATAGACCTGATAGAAAACACGACAAATATTTAAAAGCAAATTCAAATTCAAAAATAAAAAAATCGAGAGACTGTATGACACAAAGAATAAGAACTTTGGCTTTGGGGTGGAAATATTCACACTGCTGTTAGAGATGCTGGTGTGTGAAGGCTTTTTAAAACATTCTTTAATATGTATTAAATGTTTTATAATGTAATGTGCCCTGTGTGTTGGTTTGTGCATGAAAAGGGCTTTATAAATCAAATTTAATTTGATACACCACATGCCATTTAGAAAATGTTTATAAATGTTAAATAGCAAAGTTGCCCAGTGAATCATTTCAACAAAAGACACATATTTCTGCAGAAAGCAGAATGAAGCAGGGATCAGAGAGGTGACCCCTGTACACAGCAGCATTAGACCTTACTGGGATAGGTGGATATTAATACTTCAGATTATTCTTAAGTCACTTGGGCATTTGTTTTCCCAACAACAGCCTCCTCTCCACTTCCAGTATGAGGAGGCGTGACCCTTACAGGGACAGACCATAAACTGCCTCTTTCAACCTTTGTGTCTTTGCTGTGGTTTTAAAAAATAAAACAAAAAACAAAAAACAGCGAAAAGCCCCAGACTTCTGGCTTCTGTGTGCAATGGGAAACCTAGCTGGTATTCAGCCACTGGTTGCATTTACAAACTGGCTTTTTTCTTAATCAGCACTTGTTGGATGGGTGCATATGGTCCTTTTTTAATGACGGTGCTGCACTCAGGGCTACAAGAGTGAAAACAGCTAACTTTTTCCCCATTTAAACATACTGGTGTAACATTTGGTGTAAAACCGGTATTAATGATTTTTTTAAACAACTGACTAATTTCATGAAAAAGTATAAAATCGATGTAGGTACTGAACCTGATTCTGGATCAATAATACAACATAAAAACAGAGTTGTGTCAGGCTGAGACCGCAAAACCATCACCATTGATATTGGTGTTTGAGAGTTAAGTCTCCTGCTGTTTATCTTGTTTGTAGAGTTGAGAGTTTTCACCAATGAAAATCAAGCAGTTTTTCAGGTTGGCTCAGACGTATCTACTGGTTTTTCGACTGAAAGCATCCTTTAAAAAGGTATTGCAGAGCTATTACCAGCAATTGGACCACAGAAAGAAAAATAGTTTACATACACACAGTAAAAAATACACAAAACTTCTTCTGTTTACAAAGTAGAGGAACATTTGTGTCCAAACTCTGTATGCTGTGCAAAATAATTCAGTGTGGAAGGTGAAAATAACAAAATTCAAAGGATGTTTTGCCTTTTAAACATTAAACATCCACTCTGTGCCTCCTGGTATCCACAGTGAACTGTCCCAGTGGTCATCCTCAAAAGAGCAGGAGAGCGCTTCTTTTCATCCAACTTGGCTAAAATGGCTTTTGAAAGTAGTTTTGTTTCTGGGACATGGAGCCAGGGAATAGAGGATTAGTCATAAATTAGCTATCTGAAAGAAATTCTACAACTATTTTTAGAAATATTTCACTGAGAAACTTCTATGATAAATGTGACACGAATAGCAAATCACTGTTTGAACAAAGTTTAGCTCTGAAATTAGAACTATTCCCGCGCTGCACTTACAGCCCAACATCTCCATAAACTCATGCACAAGCTGAAAAAAGCAAGGTGTTTTGTCTTAAAGGATTCCTGATGTTCTAACATTTCCAAAGACAGCTGACGTATGTAGAAATGTTTTCTTTGTTAACTCACGAGGACAAGCAAACTGAGAAATAATGGAATGTTCTGCATCCCTGGCTGGAAAAGCTGGAGTCTGACAACAAATAGCCTGTGATTCGTCATGCTTGTCCAAAGGCACAACGAAGGCGCACAAGGCTATGCTCTTAGTGCACCTCTTCAATGTACCAGTCAGCCACGATGCAGAAATCTCAACAATTCGTGCCAAGGAGAAACACTGATCAGTTTAGAAGCTAAGTATTGTTGGGTCAGATGTAAATATGAAACTGATATTAGGTTAGTTAACGATTACTGGTCAGTCAATGTATAAAGACATGTCAGATGTTTTTTTACTTTGAAATTTTATTATTGTACATTAAAGCAAGATGGACGCAGGTTTTCCGACCAAGTCTGCTCACATGCCGACAGGTACTTACGAAGACAGAACCACAGCCACAGCATCATTAAGCACGCTCTCTCCGAACAGCAAGGCATAGAGGTCCACGTCTACTTGCAGCTCGTTGAAGATAGCCAGAACCGTCACTATGCAAATGAATCAGAGAAAACAATCGCCACAATGATTACACACTGCGCAGAGAGAAAGAGATGTGCAAATATTAGATAACCTAACCCAACATCGTGAGTTGTATGCAAATGTTGCAGCAGCATTACTTTGAGTAGCAACAAAAAGAAAAATCTATTAACAGAAAACCAAAAGCATACACTGAGTAAATGCAGCACAATTAAAAAGTGAAACTATAGAACATTTTCAGATAAAATGCTTTCGGTGTATTTCATTTCACACTGCCAAAGCTTTCATCCTACCTCGTCTTCACACTCTCTACCAGCTTTAAATCCCCTCTATCTGTATGACAATGGTCACATGATCTATAAATGGAAAATAACTTTTACAGATGTCTGCAACAATGTGAGTGGCGATGAGACTGCACACACAGGTCATTTAGCTAATATTCCCTTCAAAAGGATCAGTCACTGACATTCCACAATACAAAGGATCACCTTAGAAAAAGCTCACTTAGACCACATCTGTACATTTAGAAGCTGCTGTACTGACTACAGAGCTGGTAGAGATGCTATATATTGGTTGAAAAAAAAGAGCAAAAGAAATTGAAATTACACAAACATCCCCTCAAAGTACAGATGTTCCAATTTAGCAAAAACACAAACTGAGCAGGAACTCAGGATCCACTGAAATCAGGAGATAAGTGCACACACACATCTAAACTGCATATAAGCACACATGATTTTAAATTGTAATTGGATGCATTCAAAACATTTTAAAAGCAGAAATTATATGTGTAAGGCTTAAATAAACATTATGTTTAGTAAATGTTTAATTTAAAGTTGAGATGTGTGCAAGCTGTTTTCTAGTTATTGTGCTCAAACATCATGAGGTTTTTGTACAGACTACGGCACGAAGCTGTGCGCTGCTCTTAGATATACACAAATTATTGTACACAATTGTAGATCATGTGACACATTTGCTAAAATATGCACCAAGTTCTCAATCTCAGTTTGGAGGTCTTGCACACTGACAGCATTGTTGGAATCTCCAACATTTTTAGTTTAATGATTCAATTTCAGTGTTTTATGTTACAGAGAACTTGTTTAACAAGCTCTGAGCACTTCAACAGATTAGTTTTTGCAAATTAATAATTAGCATTATTAGCGTGACTGCTTGCATGTGTACCTGGATCTGTGGCAGAGACGATGGCTCCAAAGAACAGACAGTCAGTGAAGAAGAAGTCTCCACCCAGCTGTCCTACTTGCTTCATCAGCATCACACAACCGTACATCAGCAACCTGTAGGAGGAGCACAATATGCCTCTATTCATCATCAACACACAAGACAACGCACACTTTATTTTAAGCTGTGGACACTTCTCACACCACAACAACGGACTACATAAACATAGAAGGATATTTCTCTGTTTCTGGAATTGGATATCCTTACCCAATAACAAAACAGGAAATAACTGTCCCCAGGAAGGCATAAGCCAGGATGGATCCCATGTTGCGGAAAAAATGTCTCTGAAAGGTGAAACAAAGACCACATCAACAGTCATCCAGACACACGGCCTCTTAATATGAGACAATTTCACATTCAGAAGGGGACTTTATTTCATACCCGTTTTAGACTGTAGCCAGCATGAAAGATGATGGGTGGGAGCAGAATATTAAAGAAGACCTCAGGGTCAAAGGTGACCTGAGTTACACACGAAAAACACAAATTGACACAAAATTTGTGGATTAAAAAGCTGAAAATCTAAATGTTTTTAATTCACATTTCAATGCTGTTGGATTCTTGGATGACTGAAATAATTGATTTAATCTTAAAATGACACATCTGGGACACTACAAATCAGCTTTCTGAACAATTATTTAAAAAAAAAAAAAAAAAAAAAAGAGGTGATGATAGTAAAATGGCTAAGATAAAAAAAGGGGGGGCAGCTTCTCATACTGCGCCCACCAAGGCGGCAGGAAGAGTAAAATGCATCAATTAGGGTTAAAAACCATTTCTAGACGTGAATTTAGAGCAGTGCCATGTTAAACCTGTTACTAGTATGTGATGAGGTTTGCTTCATTCCACATTTCATTGCTGATGATCGACCCTCAAACAACAAAATATAAATTCAAAGATTCAAAAAGTGCAGATGATGTAGCAGCTTCGGGGTTTTTTTTTTTTTTTAAACTGGTTGACTTGTTAGGATTTCCAGAAAAATACAGCATGCATTTTGTAAAGCCATATGATTGACTAAATGATGCCTTTCTTTCCATTTTAAACCATAAGACTTATTATATGTGACACGAATAGTTTTTTCAAATGAAGCAACACACACCTAAAGCCAAAACTTACACTTTCTTTTACTGAAAATTAGTAAAGCAAAGACTTTCTTCACTTTTCCAAATCCCGATGTGAATATTAATTTATTTTTCTTATCAACAGCAGTCTCACAAGCAAACATCCAGAGAACTTCATTAACCACAACTTTCTGTGACTGAATGGAACTTAAAACAAATAATGGTTCATACCTTTCGCAGCATCTCATTGTCTTGCACATCGTTCACCTCATTTGCACTGATCTCCCCTTTCAGAGTGTACTCATAGAATTTGCCACTGACATTGACCAGCAGGGTAGCAGGGCTGGCGTTAACGTAGCAGCTCAGCGGGGCTTTGCTAACATCCCGAGGTACATGGACGCCGTAACGCAGGATGACCCCAACAATCAAGCCTGAAAGAAAAAGAAAAAGATTTGTTAAAAAAACACAAAAACAACAACAACAAAAAAAACTTCTTAACTTTGTTAAAAACGACCTTTTAAACTTTTTGAGTGTTTGCCTTATTTTCTGTCTGTTAAGAGGTCAGAAACGTTACAAAACCAAACAGAGATGGCTTTGACGCTATATAAATAAAGTTGAATTGATCAAGAGATTTCCCCTCACATTGAAAATTCTATTCCTGGAATTCTTAAAAACCTGGAACACTGAAAAAAACTCCCGCTGTGCTTTTCTTATCTGTATTTTCATGCAAAAGATTATCCTTCCAAGCCACTCGTTAGCATGCCTCAAATAAAGAATGAGCTGCCAATGAAACTTACAAGTGTAAACAATAAAAAAATACATATGATATCAGTCAGATCACTTTCAACTTAATGCACAATTTTCTAACCTGCATATATCAGTTTTACATACTATCTAGTTGCATCGATGTTGCATCCAGGTGTCCTATGAATTCAAGTTCAAATTACCATAACACCAGTTTACAGGTGTATACAAGTCAGCTGGACATGCGTCATACAAAGTACTCATAAAAGACAAAACACTACCAAGCCTTCACTCTGAGGAGAATAAAACTTCAAAGGCAAACAAATAAAATAAAAAAGTGCAACCTGTGAAAAATAAAGGAAGAGAAAAAATAGGTCACAGTGCAGCTGTGGTGAGGACCCAAATGCAGAATCAAGAGGCAGACTGTTGCAGGAATGAGGGAACCAAATGAATGAATTAGGAAAGACAACTGTAATGCAGAAGAAACATGACAAGACATGACAAGACATGAGATGACGACAAACTGGCAAGCAGGAACTGAAACAAAAGGGTACAAATACACTGAGATGCTGACAAGAAACAGGTGAAGGGAGTCAGCTACACCAAACCAGATGAACTAATAACAGAACATAAAAGAGGAACCCTACATGCCAGAACTCAAATAGAACAGACTAACAAAACCCCAAAACTGTGACAAAAATATCTGCTGTTAGAGTGGCTGAAAGTCAGGTGATCATCATCAATCCCTGTGGTTGTGCAGCTGATGGAGAGCAAAAGTGACTCCCCACCCCATCATACCAGTAGAACTCAGAAAATAAGTTTTAGTCATTAAAAATAAATAAACTCATTTTAGTTTATGTTTAATTGAACTGAGGCCCATCATGTGACGGAGCTTCTGTATTTTGAAGGGTCACAATGTTTACAGCTAGTCTGTAAATCATTAAGATGCTTCACCTCTTTTGCACTTGATCCAATACTGAGAAATATATCCCTGTTCTTTGCAGACATAACCTTCAGCTGCTTGGAAGCCAAAGCATTTTATAACTAAAAAGCCATCAAAAGATTAAAAGGAGTTCTAAAAAATATATATCAATAGTTATTAGAAAATGTCTTTTAATATCTAAGTAAACAAAACTACATTGAAATGTATCCAGACACCTTGTCAGTAAAAAAAAAAAAAAAAAAAAAAAGAAAAAAAAAAAAAAAAGAAAACAGTATCTTAACTTCTGGGTAGATGAGGAAATACTCGATCAACTGCTTTATCCAGTCAGTTTAAAATCAAGTCTATTGTCGTTCAGATTCACTCTTGCTGGTCCTTACAAAGGTTTGGGGAAGTAGAAACTAACCAGACATTGTTATCCCACAGCTGTTCGCTTCCTGGGACTAAATTAACCTCTTAATGTTATTTTCCAGATCATGCAGGGAACACGAGAGGCCTCCAGCGCCACAGTTTAATGCCCAAAATGTTTTAAAGTATGATACGCCATAGTGAATTAGAAACATGAAGGGCGACGTTGATGAACACTGATCCCAAATCTAATTGCTGCAAGGGGCGACAGACATGGCTCTGATGGTGACGTTTCTCAAGCGCGCTGGTGCATCTCACCGTAAATCATCGCCAGCCCGGTTTCATGCAGAAATCTGAACCGCCGGTGTTTGAAGAGCCAGATGGTTAGGATGGTAAGGGTGAGGAGGAGGATGAAGATCAGCAGGTCTGCGCTGTCCTGTCTGTGACTCTCCTCAGCCTTTTTTTCTGTAACGATGTTCTCCATGGCACTGTCCTCCTCCTGAAGTGATGATGCTCGAGAAACACTGATGAAAACACACAGGCTGACGAGCATGACGAACCACAGCGTCCTCGCAGCCCTCCAAGCACTTTTGACAGTCACTTTTAAAACCATATTGGCTTTTTGACGGACAGAGGGAGCAGTGTCACGGAAGATAAAGGGGAAATTTGGGCAAATATTCACGGACTGAGGGGAGTAGACAGCAGAAAGACGGCAGCAATAGAGAAACCAGTTCCGACCCGGAAATGAAGTCTTTTTGCAGAAATCGTAACGTGTTTTTTTTTTTTTTTTTTTTTAAATAAATATAATGGCTTTAGTAAAGTAATGCTAGTTCTGTAATTTATAATAGTTTTTTTCTAATTATATTAGTAGTTAGTTAAAAAATAGATGTTATATTTTCTTAAGAAACATTTTCAAACATATTTTAACCATAGACTAATTTCAAACTGACGAACTCTTATTATGGTATTTCCGATTCTAAAGACCATAAACAGGAAGTGAAAACAACGATCCCCCTCCTTTGTAAATAGTAAATGTTAGCATGTTAAAAGTATGGTCAACATGGCATTAAGCGTTAGCAATTAAATTGTTGACTTTCTGGATAAAAAACGTTTTAACTCTTATCTTATCTTTCTGTTTTTCTAAAAGAATTTTTTTTCTCCAAAAATCGTCGTCGTCATAAGTCTCGCGATACATTAAACAAACGTGATGTTTAAAACTATTGGTAATTACAGATCTTTAATATGTAAACGTTAAGTGTTAAGTGTTTATAATTAAGAGTAACTCTGTGTAGACGGATATTTTTATGTTTAAATTAATGTTGTTCAGTCAATAGAGCTATGGTTTTATAGTTTAGTTGTATGACGTACAGTAAGTAGATGTGGTCGGCATAGAAATTACAGTCGTTTGTGTGTCTCCAAATATTCCCAGGCGGACTTGAATGGAGCATTGTATTATCGCCCTTCGCGTTTATGTTTGCCACAGACGAGACATTCTGTAAATCGTTATTGGTTTCTTATTATTAAACCTTTCCCCCCGTCGCGTTGTTGGTAATTTAGTCAATTCTGGACATTATTTAGCTTCACCGTGTAATTTACAAAGCCGGAGATGACATCTAAAATTAAAGGTTGGTATATTTTCACAGCGGTCTTGCTAACAAAAGCTCTCTGCTAACCTCCTTTCTTTAGACGCATCTTACAAATACACACGTATTTAATCTAATAAACAAGAACAAATATGAAAGAATACAAAAATCTGGTATATTGATTTGTTTAAATGTGAACGTCGCATTGTTATGTGGAATATAACTCGATACATTAGTATCAGTGTGAACCACGATTACATGGGTTTATTGTGATCTCGTACAAAAAGCACTTATTTTAAGGTTGATAAGTAACATCACCTAGCATTTTCAGTTTTAGTTTACCCATTTTTATTAGTCAAGATAGAATTACCTCCAGACTGTCACGTAAACGCAAAATATAGTCGAATGTTTCCGTTTTTAGTCATGTAAGGATAGTGTTGGTCATTTAGTACATATTAGCTATGGCCGCGAATACATTGAGTTAATTGTTTATTCATCAGATTTTTATTTAGTTATAAGTTTCCTAGCAGTGCGATAGATATTGTGTACTAAAAGGGATATACTCGAAAACTATTTTTTGGCCTGGGTTGGCAATCATTTTGGCTGCTTTACTGGCAACCAAGTGTACCCAGAAAATATACCCCACACCACTATGCCACCACAAGAGGGTTTTCTGACATCAACAAGGCTTTTCATGCAGACAACTGCTGCTCAATGGATGCTTTCTCTTTATTTTTTTATGTCCAATTTCTGTAAACCCTGGAGATTGTTATGTGTAAACATCCTAGTAGATTGTCAGTTTTGGAAATACTCAGAGCAGCCTGTTTGGCAATAATAACCATGTCAGGTTTAAAGTCACTTAAATACCCTTTCTTCCTAATTTTGATGTTTGATTTGAACTCCATGCACAGAGTTGCTGCCATGTGATTAGCTATTTG
Organism: Telmatherina bonti; assembly: GCF_933228915.1. Classification (NCBI taxonomy): domain Eukaryota; kingdom Metazoa; phylum Chordata; class Actinopteri; order Atheriniformes; family Telmatherinidae; genus Telmatherina; species Telmatherina bonti. Next base: position 21,720,235 of record NC_136610.1, on the reverse strand, counting down.
TGTTGTCACATAATTTAACACATGTGCATAATACAGTGGCAGGTGACGTTTAGTTTAATTCAGCTTAATTTGTATTGTTCCGATTCATAAGAAATCATGTCAGAGGACTTTACAGACAAAATCAGTTCAAGCAGCTTGATTGAGATCCAATCAGTATTCAAAACCAGTTCATTAAAAAAAAAAAATAGCATGGGCAACGAAACCAGCAGATTGCATTGAGAGTACTCACTTAAGCAAATAGAGACATTTTGGTGTAAAGTATATAATGGGTTCAACAATTCAATGTGCCTTTAGTGCAACCCACTCAAGTCTAACATTGCAAATTTTTAAACCCCTCGTGTATAGAAAGATGCAAGTGGTTTGAGGTTTTTGGTTTTTTTTTTTAAATATTTTTTTGTTCTGTTCAGATGTTTGTGATTTCTCCGGGACAAACAATAAGCAAATTAAAACAGTTTTTTGTTGACTTTTTAATGCATTTTAATTCCAGTGGGAAAGGTCGGCTCCAAGAACAAGGAGGATGCTCCTTATGAGCTGGAGAGCCAATTTGTCCTGAGACTCCCTTCGGTGAGACTGCTGTATTTGCAGAAATGGATTGAAATTCAATTTGACCATAAGCTCAAAATAATGTGGACTTATTGTTTTCCTATCACAGGAGTACGCCTCTACAGTAAGAAGGATTGCACAGTCGAGCAGTATGAACATGAAGGACAGACTTACCATCGAGCTGCACCGTAAGCTGTTTCAGCAATAGTCTTAGCACCAATTTTGCTTTTGTGTGAACCATGAAGCCAGACTACAAGTGTGAATGCCAACTTCAACTCTGATTTGAAAAGAAGCATTACATCACTTTTGTGCAGCACTAAGTCATTTTAAAAACAATCCCCGCCAATTTGATGTATGTTAGATTCTGTTATATGTATTAGACATGTTTTTGCACTTGGTTTTAACTTAACACTGACTGTATTTTCTCTCCAGCTGCTGTTACAACCGTCACACCCACAACATCCCTTTGACAGTCATGTTTCTCTCTGCTCTTGTTGGTTGTAGCCGATGGCCGTCATGGGATAGTTAGAGTAGACCGCGTCCCTCTGGCCTGCAAACTGGTGGATCTGCCATGTATGATTGAGTCTCTCAAAACGGTAGACAAGAAGACATTTTACAAAACAGCTGATGTCTGCCAGGTAATTCAGTTTAAGATGGCATTTTCAATGGATATAGTAGTTGTGAACAAGAAGTATACTCGGAAGAGCAACGTTGTGGCATTAACCTGCTTTCTGAAACTTATAAATTGCACTAAATTTTTAGCATGAGCTTCACAGAGCTGTGCATAGATTTAGCCTTTTATTATTTGTTGAAATGTTTTAGTAAGGTCAATAAGTACTTCATTATAAATTTACATATTTTTGCATTTGTGGGTTAGATGCTAGTGTGTACACTAGATGGAGACCTTTACCCTCCTTTGGAGGAGCCAACTGGCACAGACCCCAAGAGCAAAAAGAAAGACAAGGACAAGGACAAGAAGTTTGTCTGGAATCATGGCAGTAAGTAAATAAATATCTTCACACAACAATTTGTTGTTGGGTTTCTGCTAAAATCTTCACATGTAAGTAGTTGTGGAAACAGATTTAGCCTCTGCAGCTGAGTACTGAGTAGATTACATCACTAATCTTGCCAATTTGTTTCATAGTCACCTGTCCTCTGAAGAACACACGCAAGAGAAGATTTAGGAAAACTGCGAAAAAAAAGGTTGGGACATGTTCAGCTCCTCTCCAGTGAGCCGTTCTTTTTTCCCATTAATTTTATCTGCATGTCATTTGATGATCCATCTCAAGGCTGTTTCCTAACTAGACATTTAAACATTTACGTTTCATAAAACAGACACTGTGGTAAAAGTGAAAACCAAGATTTACATATAAATAAAGCCTTTCCATCTTAGTTGCCCCAAAGGCTTGCAAAAAGCAATTTCACTATTGCTTTGATCAAAGTGGAAGCAAGTGAGCTTGAGCACTACACTTCTGCTCTGTCTTCTGAATAGATCTTCCTGAAGGTGTGGAGCTGAGCCATATTGATTTTGCCCCTTCTGTTTTAATCGCTAATGCTCTTCCTGGCATGAGGCCAGCTGCTACCTTTTCATGCACTTGTGTGTATGTGTGTATAGTTGAGAAGTAACCTGATCGCTCTCTTTTCCTCTTGTCTCTCCATCTTCTGCAGTACATTGAATCCCCTGATGTGGAAAAGGAAGTAAAGAGATTGCTGAGCACAGATGCTGAGGCTGTCAGCGTCCGTATCCTTTGAGACACCTTTAAATATTCTGATGGAAGATTGTTCATGACGAAGCAAGATGGTTATTTGTTTGTCGTATATTCAGAAAAATGACCCAGATTATTGAAAATGATGTAATTTGATTGGTAAATATTCATGCTATAAATTTTCACTTTTAGCCACAGCTTTAGTTTTTAGGAAGCATCAGATTTAGTCTTGTTTATTTGTAAGTTGCTTTGGATAAAAGCGTCTGCTGAATGACTGTAGAATAGAAAAGAATAGTACTCAGCAAGCATTTCCTTACTGCTAACATCCAAAATAGGTTAATCCATGGCCATGTTCAGTGTTTAGACTCCTTCCTGAATCATCTGACTGTACTCTAAAACTTCTGTGAAAGAGAAGTTTGCAACCAAAGAACATAAGCTATTAGTGTTTTAGTGAAACTCTGAACTTATATAGAATTGGAGCACAGCAGGGTTGCTATGAGTGGTTGCTTGCTGTGTGTTAATTGAGACAGACTGTTTATTATCATTGCTTAGTTGGTCACACTGAAACTAGATTCTAATCTTAGTTTCAGTGTTTGCATATGGCAACAGACGTGCACACTACGTGCTAATGATTATTCAGTTTTGACCTTCAAATCAAATAAAAAAATTTTTTTTATACAACTTAAAGTCTTGTAGTGTTGGACTTTTGAAGGGTTAAATGAATCTGGAGATGGTGGTGGACCATAACTCATGATGTCCAGGATGGGAAGTTATAGCAGAGGATGAGTCCAAAGAAGCAGACCAGCACAGCTCTCTGGCCAACCTAGACTCTTCACCTGGAACTTCAGGACACAAGATGGGTCATGGATCTTCTGGTAAATACATTTATTACATAGAAAAGAATACAATGTTTTTATTGTCTTTATAAATGTATAATGCAAACACGATTAAGAAACAACACAACTCCCTATGTTGAGGTATAAGACAAAAATATAGAAGGGAAAAAAATATAACTAGAAAAGCACACAGAGAGCACTGACCTCAGCCAAGTAACTCTTTTCCACCCATATTGTGAAGAATCCAAAATTCCTTCCAGATCGCTCCCAGTGGAATTTAAGTGACCATGAGCCAGTCTCAGAAAAAAAATCACAAAAATCCACTCAGTAGTTTTTTCATAAATATTCTAACAAAAATTTGTACAGACATACCATGCAGGCCAAAACCCAACCTCCTTGATGGAGATAAAAATGAAGAAACTAACCAACATAAATTAACTGACAAGCAAATAAATTGACAAGTGAAAAAATCAAAATGGTTACATTTGTCTATATACAGTATATATATGTGTACTTATTTCATGTGCGAAATAATCATGGGTTCTAATTTTTGGGTGGGCTTTGTTCACAAGCTGGATCCTTCCATTGTTAAAGATACAATACAGATATGCAAGGCTGCCATCTCAACTTGGCTTACAGAAACACAATAAAAATAAGTACAGAAACTTGAAATGATGCTCCAAAAACATTTAATAAATTACCACTTTGTGATAAAAGTGATGTTTCTCCTTCAGACAGTCTTTAGTCTGAAGAATTGTCCTCCTAAGACCATGTGATCCAGTAGATTTTTTTTATTTTTATTTTATTTGTAGTGCATGTGTTTCATGCCTTATAACACTTGTGTGTTTTTACCTTGCCAAACCTGCCATCGAACTATGATATTTTTTGAGTGGTAAGTGTTCCACTTATATAACCTCATCTGGGCTCTACAAACTATTACAATTTGAGCATCATTCTGGAGCATGAAACAGGGTTCAGAATCTGCTCTGAGATGCTTTGAAACATGGGAAGTGTCATAGCACTGATCTGCCAGCTTGAAGAAACCATTCAATATTTTAATTACTATTGTAAATGGAGTATTTATGAACATAATGGAAAAGTAAAAATTTGCAATCAAAACCAAAGGTTTAACCTGTCAAATGGTTTTCGTTTCATATTTATGCGTATCTTCACAGAACAGTTCTGCCAAGTTTCTCAGGAACACTTGGGATTATAGGAAGATGTTTGCAGCTATTAAACATAACTTTTTAAACTGTATCTTTTGATAACTTTAATATATCCAGGCTAAGTATGGTGTAAATGTTCTAGAAAGGTTTTGGAGCAGTGGGAAGTGAGAAATCAAATGTCTGTAGCATTCATTATGGATTCTGCAAAGATTTCTCAGTAAAATCTAAACAAATCAGCGGGTGAGACGATGAATGAACATGTCAGGCCAGAGCATTTGCTGTTAAGTTTGTCCTTTCTGTCCAATTTGTGGGTTTCTTTTTTCTTGCTCCCTGTTCTTGTGGAGATATACTGATAGATGGAATACATCTATAGCCGCATTAAGGATCCTCAGCTGCTGTTCTCAGCACGTTGTAGTGAAAACACAGATTTCCACAGACTGGCGTCAGCATCAGGTCCTGCTTCCTAAACGATATAGACAGATACTTCCCCGCAACAGGATAGCGCCTCCCACTGTGATGAGCTTGTGTGAACAGCAACTGTGTCTTGACTTTCTCTTTGTTTTCACACCATCTTCAGGTGTGAAAACTGCTAAGATTTGGTTCTAATTGGGTTTCAACTTCAGAAAAATACGCTAACCTCTTTCACCTGGACTAACCATTTGCTAAATTTGATTTTAAAAAAGTTTCCAAGTACTTTGCAGTTTATTTATGAATTCTTTTTATCCATTTACACAATTCCAACAAGCTTACCTTTTAAAATGCACTGAGCTCAAGCTCTACTAAGTGAGATGTAAATTAAAGCATAATAAGCTCAATGAGCTCTGGGACTAAATCACTAGCCAGACTCTTTTCCTTTGTTGTGCCGCGATGGTGGAATGATCTCCCAAACTCTGTCTGCTCTGCAGAGTCCTTGTCTACTTTTAAGAGCAAACTGAAGTCTCAGCTCTTCAAGGAGCACTTCTGCACTTAGTTTAGCTATATTTGTCAGAAAGTTGGAGAACTTTGCCCAGTTCTTTGCAACAAACATTATCGTATTAATTCTTTGTATCTTAACATAGGTAATATTGTGGGGTAGGAAGGGAGAAAAACAAAACAACAAAAAAAAAAAGCCTCTAGCACTTCATGTAAGGACCTGCGTCCAACTGGACATCCACCAGCACCTTCCTATGATGTCCTCTGTTTGATTTTGTGCTTGTCTTGTTCTCATTCATATGTAAGTCACTCTGGATAAAAGCGTCTGCTAAATGACTGTAGAATAGAATAAAATAGAACAGAATAAAACATTTTAGAAACAGAAACATTTTCCTTTTCTTGCAAACCTTTACAAACTCAAGCTGATTCATGCATTTGTGACTTTCAGTTGTACTATGAAAAGTGAGCAGTTTTTGCTCTCCTTGTAGCGAAGAGCATGCTGACTGTTTGGACTTGGCATCATTCGTCTCTGTTTTGTCGTTGGACCACAGCTCTAATTTCTCATTTCACAGTAAATTCTTGTCTCTTTGAGCTAATCCAAACCCAGCCAAATGCCCTGAAGTCTTGCCTTTTTTCATCTTTGTGCCCTTGTTAATAACATTAATGCGTTCTGCATGTTCAGTCCAGCATGACGAGTTGAGGGAAATCTTCAATGACATCAGCAGCTCCAGTGAGGATGAGGAGGATGAAGGAGACCGACATGACGACGAGGACCTGAATATCATGGACACAGAAGATGATCTGGTGCGACAACTCCAAGACAAGCTCAATGAGTCCGATTCTGCTCCACACGAAAGTGATAGAAACAACCAGATCGGTGAGCGAACATCAAGGTTTCTGTGTAGCTCTTTGTAGGTTCCAGATTTGATTTCAGATGGGTGATTATATCAAAGTCTTGTTGATCATTGAAGCTTCTCATGTATCAGATCTGGCTAAACATTTCTATCAGTCAGATATGCAAATGAGCGGGGCATTATTCATAATGCCAAACTGGAAAAATGTTTTCTATCGGGATATTGGGTATGGGCGTTCTTGGTCACAATCAAGCGACAACCTCCGGCGGTTAAAAGTGAAGCCTAGCAGAAGTGCCAAAAATGGCAGTTCCCCCTCATCCACTTGCGGCTCCAAAACAGAGCAAATCCCCATAGACTCCCATGTTAAAAAGGCCAACTTCACAGCAGAAATAAACATGTTTACAGCCTGGTACAAAAATCCATTTTTGGTTCAATAGATCAAGTCATGACAACTATGGGGGAGTGAATTTTTTTCAAACTCACCTGTTTAAAAGTAATTTAATCTCAAAATTCTGCAAATTTAGGGGCGTTTTCTTTTGATTGAAAGATACCCGATCTCCCACTTTAAGTAAGAGGAATATAGAACAACCGTGGTTTTTAGCTGGTTAACAACGTGACTTATTTTTAGACCGCTTTCCTCCATATTTGTATTTTCCGGGGGAGACGACATGCATTACCCTGCAAAGATGGTGATGGTAGGAACTCCCACAGAGCCTTAATTCAGCTCTTCAGAAACCTATGGGGGATGACACGAAGGCTTCGGCCATCTTTTTATATACAGTCTATGGTCACAATCATAGACCATAGGTTTCTAAAGAACTGAATTAAAGCTCGGTGGGCGGTTCCTATCGTCGTCATCTTGGCAAGGGCATGTGTGTTGTCTTACCTGGAAAATACAAATATGGGCATAGAGGTAGAACTGAGAGGGAGGCTGTGAGCATCATGGTGGATGATTGAAACCTAGTGAACTCTGAGCTGCCTGTAGCTGTAGGGGGCTAACCGAACTAACCCAGAGATAACAGGAGCTAACCAGCTAACAGAGGTAAGTGGGCTAAAGCTAAGTCACGTTGTTAACCGGCTAAAAACTGCGGTTGTTCTACATTCATTACATGAAGCGGGAGATCAGGCATCTGTCAATCAAAAGGACACGCCCCTAAATGTGCTAAATTTTGGGATTACATTACTTTTAAATGAGCGAGTTAGAAAAAAAATCCCCCCCCCCCAGTTGTCTTGAAGGTAAACCTGACCTATTAACCAAAAATAGATTTTTGAACCAGACTGTAAACATGTTTATGTCTGCTGTGAAGTTGGCCTTTTTAACATGGGAGTCTATGGGGATTTGCTCTGTTTTGCACCCAGCCCCTAGTGGCTGAAGGGGGAACTTCAGTTTTATGCACTTCGGCATAGGCTTCAGTTTTAACGGGCGGAGGTTGCCACATGGTCACAATCTTTATTTTAGTTTTTACTTGAACATTCAGGTTGTGTTTTACTGAAGAATAAATGTGTGTTGAAAGTGCAAACTACCCTTTGATTCAAGTTCTACAAAACGTGCTCGCCCGTTTGGAATAACAATGTCACATTATTATGTCCTTCATGCTGTACTTGCCAGTCACACCTCAAGGTGAATGTCGAGTCTCATAGCAGATTTAGTTGTTCATTTTTCAGGAGTAATGGTCTCAGCTACAAACTTGGAATTTGAGACTGAAGCCAGTCCAACATAAAATTAAATCAAATCCCACCCACTTGCTTGCCAAAGCAGAGGTCAAAAATAAACTAAGCCAGGTGCCAGGAGGTTTAACCAGAGCTGAGTTTTCTAGGGCAGACATCAAAAATGGTCAAATAAATAGCCCCTCTTTCACATAAATACTCATGCTGTGCCCCCGCGCACAGAGATGCACACACTGACAGCTCTTACCTCCCCTCCTCAACTAACCGCCTGACAGGTGTTGTAGCACAGCCTGCAACTCAAGACAGCTGTCCAGTCTTGACAGTGCAGTGCCTCCTTATCTGCATACACGGTGCTGCCAGTCAGCAACACTGCTGGTCCATTCCAGTGCAGCATCCCAGCAGAGACTTCACCAATACGACACAGGCTGGTTCTGGATGTGTCCTACACCAGTACGCAGTTGTAATAAATGATGCTGCAGAGGCTCCTTCCTGCTAAATTTTGCAGCAGCTGCATCAGAAAGTTGAGCACCAGTGTGAGGAAGCAATGAATTAAGAGAATGAATTTGAAAGATGGTAAATGGAGCCACAGATATATGTGAGACAGATTGGATGGATTGGATCAGAACTGCAATGAACCCAGAACAGAGCGATTTAGTTGTGCCTTTTAGAGCTGCATCCTGCTGGTGCATCTGCTCTTAAATGGACCAATTGTTCCCATTAGCTGCAATTTGTCGAGCTGGAATGGAGACGTTTTTTGTTGTGATGCTAGCTGAGGAGGATATCTTGTCCCTGAGGTATTGTTAGTGTACTTTTTTTTTATGGTGCTCCATCTTCATCACCCCCCTCTAACCTTTCCTGTTCAATTTTCTCTTTACATGAAAGCAGAACAATGAATGTTTTCTGAGTGTTGCTACAACAGTCCTAACACATGACCCACCTGCTTTCTTTAGTTATGGAGTATCAGGTGCAGATTAACAGCATTAAGGCCAAGCTTCAGGAGACCCGCGCCCGGAAGAAACAGCAGGAGGAGCTCATCATGAAAGTGGAAAACCAGGCACTTAAAGTAAGCTGCAGATGCAGATTTTTTTTTTCTTTTTTTCAACAATCACTCAGAAACTAGGTCTTAATGTGCAGAAATATTTACAAGTACATGCAGATGAGCTTGGAGGCAGACATTTTCATGCAACATAAATTCCCTGCAGTGATGTAAAATCTAAAAACAAAAAAAAACCCCAGCAGATTACACTGAAGTTTTTTATTTTGAATTTTAGTTCTTTAAATATACCCCCCCCCCCCCCCCCCCCCCCCCCCCAAGCTATACACTGTACAAGCCCTGTCATGTATGAAAAAAGGCATGAAAATTCATTCTTCCGCCCAGCACTCTAAGTGAAGACTTTACTATGAGTGGAACATTGAGCAGACACGGCCCTTTTTTATGTTACCATTTAGGCCTCTCATTTCCTGGTGTTTTGGGATCATCAAAGCCTCATCTTCAGTCGTTATTATCACAGTCGAATAGAAAAGGTCATCTGTCTCTGACTGGCATTCCAAGTGGCCTTTCTGTCAGAAAGAAGATAGTGACATGAGCAGCCCAGGCAGACACACACATAAAGCCATCACTGTTTAATGAGGCTCAGCGTGTCAACTTGTACAAATCTTGTTTGTCTCTCTCCTCTCACAGAACCGCTTCCAAGCCTTGTTGGATGAGATTATTCAGCAGGAGGAGCGGGAAATGGAGCAGGTAAGTACCTTTTTGTAAAAACAGAATGGGAGCTCGCTGTGCGTCTGTTACACCTTTCAGCACTTTGCATGAATGTCAAAAACGCTGTTTGCGGATAACATTATCCTTTCAAGCCGTGCAGGTTTGATGACTAAAAGAAGATCTACTCAGATGAAATTACATTTTATTAGCAGCACACAGCAGAGTGCTTTTTCCTGCTCCAGCATAATGACACCCACATTTTTCAGTCCTTGTTTGTACTGAGAAAAAAACGCAACTAATTGACATAAAGTTGCATTTTAATCACCATCCTCTTATCGTACAATTAAACTCACCATTCACACCCTCTGTTTTGTGTTCCAACAGTTGGCATCCCTTCAGGAGCAGCTGGACTCACTGATAGAGAAGTGACCAGTAGGGGGCAGTCACATGTCATCTTCAGCCTCTCATCTGGAAGATGAGGAGAAAAGCTTTCATCTAGGAAGCAGGGAGCATCTATTAGTTGACTTGCTGTGTCATTCTTCTTTGTCATTTTTATATATTACATCTACAGAAGACTGGTTTCTGTATAAAAAGTGAGTATTTTTATGAAGCTGACTAAATTTATTGCAGATTACTGCCTGATTGAAGTATATGGTTGGCTTCAAGGGTGAATATTGCCTGTTTTGTTTATCTCAAAACTAAGGCTAAATCTTGTCCAGGTTTCTGTTCAGCTCACCATATTTTTTATTTCATTATGTGTATGAAAAATAAATGACCTTCTTCTAAAAGAAATTGGCACTGAATTCTTATTGAATTTGAGTCGCTCAAGAACCTTTTCTTTTAGTTTGGTTTTCTTACTGCTCAGAAATAACCTGTTTAAAAAGAATGCCACCTTAGTTTTAATTAAACCTACATATTTTTTATTTAAATCTGTCAATATCTATGAAACATGTAATCTGTTAAACTTTGATAAAAGATAGGGTTTAGGTGAGTGAGATTAAATCAACTATCCTATGTTGGTGTAGCTGCTAATGATGCTAATAGCATTTGTGCTTAAACACTTGTTTTGTCCTGAGTTAATGTGAAGTAAGGTCTTCCACGATGCATATCTTGCTTTGTAAAGTAGCCGTAAGAAGAGCTGAATTCTTGCTCATTAAACAGATTTTCCAAAATGGCCTGAACAAAAATATTGCAACTGAGTGGCTGCACCAAGTATCTCAGGTGTCCCCATTCAGCTTGTTTAGGAGAAAATTATTCATTGCGTTTGCTGGTAATTGTCATGTGCGTCAAACCAAACACGGACAAAAAGAAAATTGCTCTCAGTCCTTTTCACTTCCTCTGGCTAATTTTTATTTTTAATGCTCTATTTAAAACTTGATTAAAGGGTTTTGCAAAACAGTAATAACAGAAATTAAGTAGCCAGCAAATCCATGAAGCAGGCATTATACCAGCTGAAGAAGAAGTCAAAATCAAACAAAGTGTAAAACATGCTAAATATGGGAAAGTCACTTAAAAGGGATCACCGATTCTTCTGACCTCGTTTCTTTTCTGGGAGCTCATTTCACAGCTTGGAACAGAACTTTAGTAGTTTTGTTGTAACACTTGTTTTTTGTTTGTTTATTTTTTCCATTCACAAAAAAAGTCTGCAGCTATAAGGTGTTACCACGCGCAGGCTTGTGAACCTTAAAAGTAAGCTGCAAAATAATTATGTTAATGTTTAAATACTTTTTATTTTGTCTTAAATGTAAGTTTGTAGAGCAAAACAAAGGAGATAACACGGTTGTAAAAGAAAGAAAATTGGCTGCATGTTGGTTAATTATGATGCTTCTAAAAAAATTTTTTAGATGGATGAAACAGGAGTATTTTAGTAAGCCACCCAGTCTGTCAAAGAAAAGCACGTTGTGAATGAAACATTGGAGGCTCAGTTTTTAGTTGTTGGTTCTGGCAGAGGCTTAAGAAAATTGCAAGTACGCTGAAATCACAAGGATGTGGAAGCATTGTGGTACATGATATTCTCTCCAACATCAGCTTCAGATCATTTACCAAAAATCTGATAACATTAAGGAATATGAGACAAACCTGACGTGCACCACAATGAGTGCTGGATTTAACAAACTATCTGAACTGAGCACTCAGTTTGGTAAGAAACTCATGAATACGACTGGAAACAGTTTATTTAGGAATTCAGGAAGAGTAAACTAGACTGCCATAAGAGACAACTAAAGGTCACACAGATGGTTAAAAAAAAAGCATTATGCAGATATTACGTGAAAAGAGTGAAAATAAACAAGGTACTGGGTCCTAGTTTAAAAAACACATTGAAATAAAGGTTGAAAGTTTCACATTATTCCAGTAAGTGTAGTTGCATCGGGGTATCTGTGCACACACACACACACACACACACACACACACATATATATATATATATATATATATATATATATATATATATATATTCTCCAAAACAGTTTTGTACTGCCATTCAGTACTGAGATATATATTTATATATATATATATAGATATATATATTTATATATCTATATCTATATCTATATATAGATATAGATATAGATATAGATATAAATACATATGGATATAGATGTGTGTGTGTGTGTGTGTGTGTGTGCCCACCGTTACACTGTTGCATATATACACACTGCTATAAAAATAACGGGAACACTCAAGTACACATAGATCTAATTTAATTAAATATTTTATTAAATACTTTGTTCTTTCCATAGTTGAATGTGCTGACAGCAAAGTCACACAAAAATTATCAATAAAATCAAATGTATCCACCGTGGTCTGGATTTGGAATTATACTCAAATTTAAACAGGAAAAACACACTACAGGTTGATCTAACTTTGATGTAATGTCCTTTAAACAAGTCAAAATGAGGCTCAGTAGTGTGTGTTGCCTCCTCGTGCCTGTGTAACCTCCCTACAACGCCTGGGCATGCTCCTGATGAGGCAGCTGATGTTCTCCTGAGGGATCTCCTCCCAGACCTGGACTAAAGCATCCGCCAACTCCTGGACAGTCTAAAGTGCAACTTGGCGTTGGTGGATGGAGTGAGACATGATATGCTCAGGTCTGGGAGACGGGCAGGCCAGTCCATAACATCAATGCCTTCGTGTTGCAGGAACTGCTGACACACTCCAGCCACATGAGGTCTAGCATTGTCTTGCATTAGGAGGAACCTAGGGCCAACCGCACCAGCATATGGTCTCACAAGGGCTCCGAGGATCTCATCTCTGTACCTAATGGAAGTCAGGCTACCTCTGACGAGCACATGGAGGGCTGTGCGGCCCTCCAAAGAAATGCCACCCCACCCCATTACTGACCCACTGCCAAACCGGTCATGCTGGAGGATGTTGCAGGCGGCAGAACGTTCTCCATGGCGTCTCCATACCCTGTCCTGTCTGTCACATTTGCTCAGTGTGAACCTGCTTTCATCTGTGAAGAGCACAGGGCGGTGGTGGCTAATTTGCCAATCTTGGTGTTCTCATCATATATACATATATATAACAACAAAGGATACATCTAACATGCATAGAAGTATGAAAGTTAATACATACACAAATACACACACACACACACGCACACACACACACACACACACATATATATATATATATATATATATATATATATATATATATAGATAGATAGATAGATAGATAGATAGATATAGTATGTATACAAACTTCTAGGCATGTTAGATGTATCCTTTGTTGCAATTGTGCAATCAACTGACCTTTTATAATCTTAACAATTCATTAAGTGGTGGGAAACAATAATCAAAAGAGCAGTCAAGTATCAATGCAGTAGTTTGTTTTGTAATTCTCTCCAGTTATTATCATGTAATGATAAGTAGGCCTCCCATGAAGGATAGCTGCATAACAAAAACCATCCAGTCATCAAAATGCTCTGCTTCCAAAAGGATCTTCTGTTGTTGGAGAATGATCTGGTCCTTTCTTATCCCCATGATTCTGGACTCTGACTCCCTCCTGAAGGGATTGCCCCACCAATCGTAGGGGTAGGCGAGGGATTAGCTCCACAGATTAAAGTAGCCATCTCCAAACCATGTCTAATCCTGCCATCTGTCAGAGAGCAGCAAACCAGCCAAGATACTCTCCACTTAGCTAATTAGAAAGGCAGGAGAACACACTCAAAATAGGAAAAAGAAGGCTTGAAAATACACAGTTTTCACCTTGGTGTTGTTGAGCCATAATGGAGGAAACATACCTTTTCAACTATGAAGGAGTCAAGAAGAAAATTCTGGCTGGAGGCAGAGGACCACTGCCTCACTTTCCACCTGGGACAAAGGTATCCTAAATTGTAGCTGACCTGTTGACATAAGTGACATTAGACTTAAAGAGTAGTTAAATGAAATAATTCCTTCTATAATTATCACAAAAAAGGTCTGGTTTTAGTTGTACTTTTGATGTTTGTTGTGCACCTCAATTAGATTCCTTTCCATTATTCATTAGGTAAGGAAATTTATTCTGTGTCTGGCTCACATGCTCAGAGCAAACATTTGGTCAACCAAATTGCAACATGTTTTTTTGGCCCAGGGCTCTGTTCATCCACTGATCTGCCGGTCTCCAACTTTTTCTCTTCCTAGTCACATCCAGCCATATGGCACCGAGCCTGGACACTGTGACAAATATTTTCCATGACAATGGCTGCATAAATTTCCGTTCACCTGTATGTATGTGTGTGTATGTTTGTGTGTGTGTTTCTACCCCGTTGAGGTGATTCCCAGTTGCTCACACAGTTATCCTAGTTTTTTTTTTTTTTCAAACACAGTCTGTTGTGCTATAAATAGGATGTTACATGGAACCAACATGATTTTAAAGTCAGGGTGACCGAGACTTTGTAGCTGTGACATACGAACAAACAGATGGGAGGCATAATGAAAGTCTGCATGACTGTCTTGAATAGGAAGTTTCTGGATCTAAGTACATGCATAGTATGTATAGATATTATGGTTTCTATAAACGGCCTTTTCCTAAGATTTTTACGTTTTCCATCTATAGAAAACATTAGCATTTCAAGAAGTGTGGCAGAACAATAAAAGTGAGACAATTTGAAGCAAATGATTAAACGGAAAAATACAGACATATATGATATATAATTTTGTGGTTAAACATAATGAGCAGTGATGAGCCGTTGAGGGAAGAGAGGCGATGGGAATAGATTCCAATAGAGACTGGAAGTTGGTGGTGACAGAGTCAGGAGATGGTGGATGAGGAGAAGGAGATTGCAGGGAGGGTTGCACGAACCTGTCTCAGAGACAGAGTGATAAATTTGCAACGACACTTAAAGAATCAAGGCTAAAGACTGATTGGATCTACGAAATCAAGCAAAAAGATTATTGGATGAAAGCAGTGATGCAAAGAGTGAAGATGGAATTATTTTGACAGTGTGGGAAACTGGAAGTGATGAAAAGAAAGGGCCTGCAGGAATAGATCACATCTATTACAAAGGATGTGAGATGAAAGGAGAGAGAACGGATCTGCTGAGGTTGCATTTAAACTTCAATCACAATAATGAATAAATAAAGAAAAATAGATCTTCTTATCTATATATTATCTGTTAGGTTCCAATAGATGACCTTTCACATTATTATTTTTTAAAATGACAATGTTTAAATACATTCATAAATTTTCCATACAGATTAGTCCCATTTGGGGCGGGGGAGCCTATCCCAGTGATGAGCAGGCAAGAGGCAGGGTTCACCCTGGACAGGTCACCAACACAGTGAGCCAGCCAGACAGATAGTGTATGATGCCTGCAGGGCCTTTAGGGCCTGGTCGAGCTCAGCCCGAAAGGGTATCATGGACCCCTCCTCCTGGGGGCTCACCACCTGCAGGAGGGGTTAAAAGGGGTGGGTGCGAGATGGACATACGAGAGTAACCTAATCTTCCTGCTGGCCTGATGGAAGAAGTGGGCGAGGAGAGGAAAATCTGGCTTTCTCTACTTAGGCAGCTGCCTCTTCAACCTGGATATTTAAGAATCTTTCATTAAAAACTACACATGACTACTTTATCAAGTATAATGCAATGGCCACTCATGATGGTTTCCATCATTAATATCTCTTCTTTGACTCTCCCTGTCTGTTACACTCCCTTGGCATCCAAGCTGGTCTTCCATTTCCAGACATTGTTGGACAACTTTGAACGAACGGTCATCGATGACAGCCGACTGGCTGGCAGACCAGCTGAGATCTTTGTGGGAAAGATGTTCAAGATGGAAGTGTGGGAAACCCTGCTGACATCAATGAGGGTTGGAGAAGTGGCCGAATTCTGGTGTGACGCCATTGTGAGTGAGATAACAAACTGCGAGTGCATGTGTCAAAATATTGACAAGTCCTGAAAGTCTTAATGACCCTGGAAGGAGAGCCATTGCCCCTTCTTATGATGCACACTAGGAGACTGCCTTTTACAGGCTACATTATTGATGTACAAACAGGGATATCTGTTTTTTTTTTTTTTTGCAGAAAAATGTTGTTTGCAAAAAAAATTATCATTATGGTTACATTATGATTACAAGTTATCATTATGGAACCAATAAGGACAGATTTACAGAACCAAAATGTTTGTGTGTCTGTGTTTTATCAAAGATCTTATAAAATTTAATTTGATGTGCTAATTCCGCAGCACACAGGTCTCTACCCCATTGTGTCCAAAGGAATGAGACTGATTGCTCAAGGGAAAGACCCTTTAGAGGGCCAGAGGCACATGTGTGGCATGGGAAACCTCTTCCACTATCACTCCACCGGTTTCCCAGAGCTTGATGAAATAATGCGAACTCCACAGCCACTAATATTCATCATGGAGCTGTTGCAGGTAAGCACTGGTGTCTCAATACTGAATGGCAGTACAAAAATGTTTTGGAGAAAT
The DNA here is from genome assembly GCF_933228915.1 of Telmatherina bonti. Classification (NCBI taxonomy): domain Eukaryota; kingdom Metazoa; phylum Chordata; class Actinopteri; order Atheriniformes; family Telmatherinidae; genus Telmatherina; species Telmatherina bonti. The sequence goes on along the minus strand of NC_136610.1, from coordinate 21,703,942 downwards.
TATATGATGTTCTCAATTTTCAGATGGATTTTCAGAAATTATGAGTTTTTTGGTACGTTTTTTTCCCCCCAACATTAATGGTTTTTGCAGCTAAGAGCCACTCCAAAAAGAAGTATGGCAGAACATAATTTCCTCAAATTCCTTTTTAATATAATTCTTCTATCACAGTGAAAAAAAAGCCTGCATCCAGTCATTTAAGCGTTTTGTACAAATGATAGATGCCATTTTATGAAATGCTTAAACAAAAGTGATAAAACTCAATTCTATTTATGTAAAAAACATTCAGTTCTGAAAAGAGATTATCCTGAAAAAGCTTAAAACTCAGGAGTGGTCCAACTGTAAGATTGCAAATGTTATCCTTTTTTTATGTATTTAAATTGACATCCTTGAAGCAGTAAGAGACTTTAGATCTTCAACTCAACTACAAGCAGCTAGACAATGTAGACACACATTAAGCAAATATTTCAAAAGCTGATTTTTTAAAAATATTGTTAAGAAGATCTGTAGCCCAGTAAAAGCGTACAGAGCATGTGTTACAGTATGGAACCCTTGAATGACAATTTTCTTTATTTGAAGAATAAATTCTGCACTCAGATAACAGCTTTGTACAATGAGATGAAAGCGATTTGCCTTGCGTTAACCTCAGCAGAATACTGTTTAACATCCCACCAATCAGGTCTACTTAGTCTGATTCTAGATTACATATTTTGGGTCTTTGATCATCAGACACCCTCACTCAGGCTACCAAGTTGTGGTAATCAGCCCCATAACTGAAATCTGTACCTGTAAAGTTTACCTTTCTGGTAAAAAGATTTTTTCCATCTGTGATGTAACATGGTACTTTTTTAAAATAAAATATCATAATTTGTAAAGTTACTAAATAGCTCAACGTTCTATGTATTCGTGTATATTTAGTTTCTTTTGAGCATTATCATTCTATTGAGCTCCATCCTTCCTCCCTCCCACCTCTGCTGCCTCCAGGTAGGGGATCCCTTGTCTTACCACAGAGAGTCCTGGATGATGGAAAAGGATGAGAAGCTTCAGACAGTGCCAATCCTCCACATGGAGGGCAATGCTCTGGTCAAGCAGAAAGAATTCAGAGAAGCTGCCAGCAAGTACAAAGAGGCTGTTCTGCTGCTAAAAACGGTCCAGTCCAGGGTAAGTGATAAATGATTGGGTAAATATGGCATGGATAGAGCTACATAACTGCTGTGAGTTTTTTAGTGTTTTGTTTTCCATTTTATTTAAATTTTTAGGTTTTTGGGACATGCAAGTTTTGCTTTTCCAGTGGGAAATCCCTGTTTTCCTGCTTTGCTCTGATTCACTGTGTCTCTGCTTACAGCTATTTGGGTGGGGGGAGGCAAAGGAAAGGGAAGGGGAGGGGGCAGCAGCTCAGGACTGTTTAAGAGGAGAAGGGATATAAAACTTAAGGTGTAACAGAGGGGAAAAGGGAGATTGTGCATGAGACATTTTAATAAGAAAGTGCTTTGGATATTTTTTTTGCAAGACGTACTTTAGGCAGCTTTTGTGATGTTAACAAGCTTGCTGTTTACAGATTGCTGACCTTGGTTAAAAGAGCTCTGTTGGTCAGGGATGATGTTTTCTATATCTTCCAGAGTCTCAACACTATGTCTTGTGTGAATTAGTATGACAGTATTCAAAATGACATGATTACCATAAATTATTAAAATATGTGTTGGAGCTGCCAAGCAACACCAGCACCATAAACGTGCCTTTGTTCTTCCATCTCTGTGTTTAGGAAATGCCTGGCGATGTGGACTACATTAACTTGGGTCGAATGATTCTCCCCTTGGAGTTGAACTACTGCCAGTGTATGTTGGAGCTGGAGGAGTACTATGAAGTTATAGAACACACCACTGAACTGCTTGAGAAGCACAAAGGTAAAGCCAAAAGCTAGTAGATCTGTGACTATAAGGGTTTAATCTGTAAATGGTGCAGTGAATCGCATATTCCATTTTTTTTTATGTGAAGATTCAAGATAGTTTGCTTTTTTTTTCTCTTAGCCACCTTGCCTCAGACCTACAGTCGCATCAACTCAATCTAACCTCCAAGGTGGGCAGCTGCATTTAAGCTGCAAATTTTGTGCATTGAAGTGGTTTTATAGTATCAGGTTCTTATTGTTTCATTTTCTTTCTAAAGATGTGAACCAGCAAAACATACTACAGGTTTTCAGTCAGTTGCTGAGCCCAGATAAGAGAAATAAAATTTGGGGATGTAGATGGGGATCTGGGGCGGGTAGTGGCTCAGGTGCTTGTCTTTTAACCTGATGGTTGGAAGTTTGAGTCCTGCTCCACTACCCTGCTGCAGCAATGAGGAGGATTATTCTATGAGGGGCAGACCCAAGCTAGGACAAACGTAGAGGGTTGGTCAGGAAGGGCATCCGGCGTTAAACGTGCCAATTCATGCAAATGATGATTTGCTGTGGTGACCCCTTCGGAGGGACAAGCCGAAAGGGAAACAACAACAACGATGTAGATGGGAATCTGCAGATTCGAACAGTGTTGGCTCTGGCAGATTGGTCCCTATAAGCTGCTTGCTGAATCACCTCAGTGACTGTATAAATCCCACCACTTTAAGGACACACGTATTTAATAGAAAAAGGGTTTTCATTATTGCCTAAGTACGAACTGTGTATTCTTATGTGATTTCTCTAAATCTCCGGTTCTTGATCCGAGGTCTTAGATATTTTCCTGCTCAAACACCTGGTTCAAATTAAATGACTTGTCTCAACAGCTTACTGACAAGTTCTTCCCAAGCATGTTGACCTGTTAATGCGATTCAGGTGTGCTGCAGCAGGAAACCTAGACTTACAGGACAATCACAATGACAGGGCAAACTTTGGACACCCTGATTTATATCATTTTATCCAGAAGAACTCAGCAGGATCATGAGGTCATGTTTTCCCTAATGTCCCATACAGCTTTGAGTTCAAAATTACATTAAAGTATTGGAGACCTTTTCAAAAACTGATCTTCAGCATTGCTTTTAACTAATCACCGTCAATACTTCACCAATGGCTGAGAGGGGGGATTTGTCTGTCATTGCCAGGGAGCTAAGCCCCCCCTGTCCCTAAATCTTAGAGACATCCCTGCTAACTACCTGATCACATGGAAACAACTCTGCATGTATACAAGAAGAAGACGACTTGCTAAAGATCACACTAAAATCCAGAATGGGGAAGAAAAGACATGTAATTGATTTTATATATGGCATGGTTGTTTGTGCCAGATGGACTGATTTGAAATATTTCACAAATGCTGCAACTACTTGGATTTTCACAAAGTCCATTTATAATGTAAAGATCCATTAATATACCAAGTTGCAAATCATTTAGTGATCGTTTTAAATTTTGGATAGACAACACCATTCAAACTAAAAATATGCAGCTGTGTTGTTATTTTGCTGATTTTACTCATGGTATGTCAATAAAAACAGTGTTTGGACCTGCAAAAAGCTCAACAAAGTGATTTCATTACCAGTCTTGTGTAGCCCTAATTAAAGGCTAAATAAGGTTAGCTTAGCATGACAATGAAAAAGCTAGCAGATTGTTTTGCTTGTCACAACATCTTTTGGCCGTACATTTATGTTTGTTCCTATCAAAATGTTATCTATCTTTTGTCAACAGCAAACACTTTGCTGAAACTTTGCTACAAACTTCTCTATTTAATTTAGTACAATGCAGATAAAAAAAAAAGAACTTAAAATTTTCGAAAATGACGGGCCAGAGTCTGATGCCTTTTCTGGCTTCACAGCAGTGGCTGCTGGATGTTGCAGATCTGTCTACTGTGGGAGTGTGGAGGAGGACATGAGGTTGACATTTCTTTGGGTTTTACAGCCAGAGAAGCCCTGGGAATTGTACTGTCATTCCCATGGCTACTCATATAATTCTAAAAGAGCCTCACATACTGGCACAGCCTCCACTTCCGAGCCTCATGAATTATGCTCCTCACCCTGTGACAGATTCCACTGAGGCGGTCTTTATTCTACACTCTATTCCTCAGCCTGGATTTTCAGCTTTACAGTATAGGCTGTTTGTCTTATTGTGAGTTTATGTGCACTTCTGTCACTCTCAGTAAGATGATGAATCTGTTAAGACAGTAACACTGGGGACAAAAACACAGTACCTCTGGAGAAAACCATCAACACGTGTTAGTTTAGATGAAAGTTAGCTTTATGCAATGTGATTGTTATATTTAGTATATTCTTTAAGAGAATAATGGAGTTCAATTAAAGGTCATCGGAGGTGGGAATATTACTTGCAAGTGAGTATAAAATATACAAAAGGTAGGCATTTCTTAATTCCACATGCTCAGTTCAAGCTGTCATCCCAAGTTTTTTGCAGTTCTCTTCTTAACATTTACAAGAATTATCTACACTGCACTGCTATCTCACCTATTACTATTTCCTTCCTTTAGTGTATAAAGTTTATTCTTTCCAGTCTTTATGGCTGTATTATTTGTATAATTCATTTTCACACTTTCATCATCTCCCTCTGTTTTGCATTCCTTTCACTATTCATGTTTCTCTTGTCATCAGTGTCATGTTGTCTGCAGCATTTAAGTCAGATCCCTCTGCCGCTGTTTCATCCCTTCAACCCAGTTATTCTTTGGAAAAAGGCGCTTTACTGCAGTGTCTCTGCTTTTGCCAGAGGCGACAAAGGAATCTGTTTAACTACTGGCAGAATGAAAATTTAGCACAGACAGACATTAAATGCTAAGGAACAGAAAATCATGAGTGGTTATCCAAAGACAAACAGCTGCATTGCAGTTTATGCCCCTGTGAGCACAGCGTGTCCATATGTATGAATTCCCACGCATTTCCCATTTTGGGAAGTTCAATTATTTGTTGCTAGATGTGCAGATTGCATTGACTTTAATGCATGATAAATTTAAGGCAAGTGCTGCATTTCATCCTAGTTAGCACATAGACTGGAAGCCATTAACATAATGTTTTCCAAAGCTAACATATTCCACCAACAAAACCATGGCAACTAAACATCACAGTATGTTTAGTTCAGTTATTTTTTTCCATTCAAGCAAAAAGTCAAAATGTAAAAACAACAATTCAGCTATTACCAGAGGTTTATGTGGTGGGCTGATACTTGGCAGAAATAGATGAACCTAAAGATGTGTTTTTATCATTCTGACCTCTTTTTTTTTTTTTTTATAATACAACAATCATAAGTAAGCTGCAGGTGTTCATTTAGTTAATGTTTGGCAGAGCCAGTGTTGCAGTTTTCTAATCTTTATAATATTTGTGTTTAATGATGTTTATAAGTAAAGTGGTCTTCTTCTGCAGAGTGCAAAATAGAAGTGTATATCACATGCCATCAAGCAGCTGCTTTTCAAAGTGATGGAATTGAAGAATGCTTATATTTTTTGGTTTAAACACACTGCAGTTTTATTTCTTATAAGTGCAAGGCTCAACCTTAGTACACGTATTCTTTATTTTAACTATTTCCTTCCTCTGCCAATTATAAAAAACACTTGGCAGTGCTTATTTATACAATATTTTCAATATTATTCTTTGCCTTTAGTGATTTTCAAACATTGCAGTGAACAGGGTCTCAGTGCAGATACGTCTGTTTTACAACTAAACCCACTGAAACAGCAATGCTCTGTGACAAGATTTTAGGAACCATGCACCATGTGATCTTGCTGAATATCATAATTAATATCTCAAATATGTGGGCTGAATTCTACTTCTACAGCTTTTCTTTCTGGTTAGTTTCAGGCCATGCATAAAAGTAAAACTTCCCCTCCTTAAAAGACATGTGTCATCATCATGATGTAAACTGAAATACTCTTTACTTTGGTGTCATTTAAAAATCTTTGTCTCATCTGCACTGGTTACCTGTTATTTTTAGGATTCATGTTAAAATCCTTTTATTTATTTATTTTAAGTTTTAGAATGACCGTGCCCCACTTTACCTCTCTGAGCTGCTACACACGTACTCTCCATCCCGTGCCCTCCGGTCAGCAGATCAGCTGTTCCCGGAGGTCTCGAGAATGCAGAGAAAGCTCAGAGGGGACAGGGCCTTTTCTGTGGCAGGACCTGAGGAACTCTTTGGTTCAGGTCAGACAGGCTTCATCACTGTCCAGTTTTAAACCCCTTCTCAAAAGCCCCCTCTTTTCATTGGCTTTTTACCCAGAATGAGAGTGCTTTTATCGCTTGCATTGTTTTTACTGGTTTTATTTTTTTATACTTTACTATTATAATTATTTTATGTGCAGCACTGTGTTCATCAGTAGTTGTCTGAAAGTGCTTTTATAAATAAAGTTGGCTTGGCTAATCAGCACTGAAATGAAAAAAATACTTAATCGAAATTATAAAACGTGTATGCTATTTGTACATTGTGTTTCATAAATAATTTCTAGTTTTATTTTATTTGTTTTTACTTAACATTGTTTATTGTTAAAATTGCATGGGCCTTTATTAGATAGCAGACGGCTGACAAAGTGGGTCAAGGAGACAGTGGGCTTAAAATTTGGCTGGCTGCACTTATTGGGTGGCTTATATGCTAGACTGTGACCACAGGAGTGTTCAGCAATAACAAAACCAGTTCTTTTCCTCATCTTTTTGCTTCTGAAGCAACATTTTTGTGAGGATTAAGCTGTGCTGCTCTGTTGTGTCGTCTCCACTATCGGGAAAGATAGAAGCACTTCCCGCTGCCAAAATGAGGTCACGAGGTGGAGAAGCAGCAGCTAGCTTTGGGGTAAACTCCCTTCATCTTCCCTATCAGTGGTGACACAGGACTATGCTGTAACTAGAAGAGCTGTATGGTGTTTATTACTAAAGCTTGTAGCAAAACATTCACTGCTAAACAGGCAGCTTCTCACAGCTGTCTTAGCTTCAAGGTCCACCTGGCCCAGTGTTGCCTGACCTTGCAGGAAAAACAAGCCCAAATGACTTGGCCCCTTCAACAGGCTGTGCAGGTTTTTTTTGTTAAGAGATGTGGTACCTAATAAATAAATATTAAGTCACAATTTTCATTTGTTTGCTTGTATTTCTGTTTCTCAGACTGCGTGAAGGGCTACTACAAGAGAGCCAAGGCTCACGCTGCTGTTTGGAATGAAAGGGAGGCCCGAAGAGACTTCAACATGGTGGCCCAGCTGGACATTACTCTGGCCTCGCTTGTCCATCGAGAGCTAAAGGCCCTTTCAGAGCGTATGAAGGAGAAATATTGGGAGGAGAAGGAGCAGTACTGGAACATGCTTGAGAAAAGTGAGAAGAAACACGAGGAGCAGGGGGAGAGAGATGGACATGCTGAGGAGCAAAAGGAGAAACAAGAGAATCAGGAAGACTCTGAAAGTGTGATGTTTGCAACTGAAGATGAAGTGGGAGAAAAGCAAAACAAGGAACTTGAAGAGAAGGTTACACCGTCTGAGGGAATCATGAAGGAATCAAACTGTTCTCCAATCAATCTAAACACTTGTGACAAAACAGAGAGTAAGGACTGGCAGCAGATGTTACGACTTGTGATGTTGTTGCAGAATGAAGGAAACTTCCTCATTAAAGAAAGCCGCTTTCAAGAAGCTGCTGTCAAGATCAAGGAGGCTTTAGAATATGTGGATTTACTACAAAACAAGGTAATCGTGTAAAATAAACCTTGCTGTGATTAACATAATCAGTTTCACCACATGAGCCAACATTTCAATCCATTTTGGATAAAAATGTCTATTTGTGTTAAAAGGTAGTTTACAAAAGATTTGGGATGGGAAAAATGATTATCATGAGCCGCTGTCTCATTTTGTTTTGCTTAAAAACAGCTGTGGGTGTGCAAGTATGCCGGCAAAGTGAAGAGAAAGTGTGCTAAAAATAACAGCTATCCACAGAGACATCACTGTCACAGCCCTTGCTCGTGCTTCTTCAACCCCCTCCTCTGCCACACCTCACTGTCAAACTCCCCAGCGCCTTTCACACACAACAAACTCTCTTGTCAACTCAACATCCTCCATTTTTATTTCCTCTCTCCCTTACAACACTGCATACTTTTGTCACCTCTCTTTTAATTATTCCGCTGATCCCTTAATAAATAAAGTTGATTTGGTTTGAATAATTTAGCTTCCCAATTTTGGATGTGTTGAATCAGCATTTCTCCTCCATCTCTCTTCTCAACCCTTCTCATCTGCTCCGTATTCCCATCAGGTGGATCAGAAGGGTGAGGACTGGGAGTCGCTGGAAAAAGTGTGTCTTCCACTCGCTCTCAACCTCAGCCAGTGCATGCTGGAGATGAAACAATACCAGCAAGTGGTGGAGCTCAACAACAAGCTGCTGAAGAGGCATAAAGGTATTAGTGTGTTGGTGTAGAAACACAGTTTGTAGCACTTGGAAGGAAATAGTAAGCAAAAATCTTGCTTTGATTAAAAAAATTGGAACATAAGATTTCGTTCCTTTGTTCCATGCTCCTCATTATTTGTCAGTTTAAATATATCAAGGTCTGATGCCCGGCCGTCAGCAAACACCTGCCTTCACTGTGACAACCTTTTATCTCTCTGTTTACCAGGAGAACACTAAACCAAACATTCACAATCGTGATTCTGTCTTATCCCCCGCCCCCCGGCAACCACCCACGGACATCACAGTCAAAACTATTTTTTTTTGTTGCTTCTTTTCCCATGAATTATTTAGATTTTCAACTTATTTGAAGTAGTTATTCTTATGCTTTTCTTTTTCCATCATTTACTTCTTCCAGCTTTTACCTTTGTCTTTTCTACGCTAATGTCTCCCTGGTTTTTAGTTTGGCTGCTTCAACCTCCTTCTATAAGAACATGTCACTGTTTTTCAGTTCTATTCATGCTGACCTACTGATGTTGACCTCCTATTTACTCCCACTGGCTTCATAAGTTGATAGTTCTTTCATTTAGTTATTCACTCTTGTTTCTCACATCACTCAGGTAACTTTAAAGCAGTGTACCAGAGGGCACGTGCACACGCAGCGTTGTGCAATGAGGATGAAGCTCAGAGAGACTTTGCTATGGTGGAAAAATTGGATCCAAAGTTCAAACCTATTGTTCGGCAGGAGCTGAAGAAATTGGGGGAAAGGGTCCGTGCTCTGCATATAAGCCAGAACAAGACATACCACGATGCAACAGAGGAAAAGTGGGGACCTGGTGGAAGCAAGACCAAGAGTGCAACAAGAAAGAGGAGCGTCAAACCTAATCAGAAAGTGGCAGATGAAAAAATAGAAGTGGATGAGAAAACTCAAGGCAAGGAGGCTCGAGAGAAAGAAAACTCACAAGAAAAGCACCTTCCTGAGCAGGAAAGTGATGCAGTAACTGAGAAAAATTCAGATGTGAAAGCAGAGGAGAGTAATAAAGCGGCAGAGTGTGAGCAGGTGAGTGGAGAGAGGTTAGAAAATGAAAACACAGGGAGGGTCATGGCTCCTGAAGCTGGGCAAGGTGGACCAGATAACAGTCTAACAGATAAAGACACTGATCCTGTGGCGACCAGGTCAGGTAAAGATAATGTAGCAAGCAAGAGATCAGCTCGTGATAAGGGCAGAAAGAAGGTCAAATGCCATTCAAGTGGTGCACCAAACCAAAGCAGAACAAGCCCAGGGAACAAAACTTCCAGTGGTAAGACTGGAAAAAGTGCCCGATCAAAATGAGGCCAATGAGTGGACATTGTGGTGTACAGAGCCAGAAAATCACAATTAAGGAGAAGTCACAGACATGTGACTTCTAGAAATAAAGCTGGGAGTAGAAAAAATCAGCAGGTATGAACCCAATACAAAAAGAAAAACCACATAAAAAAATCCGCATTTATCTGGCCTCTTTCTGACTTCATTTGTTATTCATTCTCCTAGGAATCATTCCAGTCACATAAAAAGTACAGGAAGAGAAGGAGTTTGCCAAATACAAAGTTTTATTTCTGTACACAAATAGTAAAAAGCAGCCAGTAACCCACCTGTTTTTTTATTACAGTAAAAAGCCTTTCTCCAGAAAACATATTATACAGATTAAAAACTTCAGAAAAAAGACAGTGAGAAGTGTTGCAGTTCTGGACAATTACAGAAAATCAAAACAAGTAAACAATAAACATAAGTGATTAATAAGGTATATTAATGGTGAATTTAGAACAAAAGAAAATCCTCACTTTACCAGCGAGGTGAGAGTGTAATTTTTTTCTGTAGTCCACACTTTGTGTGAGGTTAGATGACTCACTGCCCTGTTATATGTTGGGTACATACATAGGTTTGTGTTGCATGACCAGATGCATCATGGTGCACGCAATGAATGAATGACAGGTTGTTAGTGTGTCGCCTGACAACATGCAGCAGCAGAAGTCGGAGCAGTGACTCTTCAGGGTGAATGTTGACACTCTGGCGAGCCTATATTTTCAGTCACGTGGCTGCAGTCATGCCACGGAGGGCAGGGACTGTGTTACTGTGTGCGTGAGGGGGGTATTATAGGGTGCTTGCAGCATAAAAGGTTTGCTCATGGGTTAGACCGCAGATGATCACATAGAAGAGACTCGCTGTGTGTCTGAAAGGCCATCAACGCAGAGACAAACTGTGAATGGTAGTGTGACTATCATTTAGACATTTTATATATTTATGTCTTCCAGCTACCTCTGTTTGTTCTTAAATAAAATCTTGATAAATGGGGAAAGCCTCGTTTTCTATTTCACACACTGTCACTGCTACATCATTTTGCATTACCACTTATGAGTGTTTGGAGACGCTGCGTGTGAAAGTAAATCATCGTTGTGTAATGAGATGTATAAGTACCCATAGATAAATGACTGAATAAACACTGGTTGTCATGAATTTTTTTTTGTTCTCTCCCTCGGGTTGCTGCCTTTTGTTCTGACTTGTGATTGCTCTGACAAGTCAAATTCTTAAAAATGATGCTGGTGCACATAAAAACTCCAGAAATAAGATCTACCTTCAGCAGGAAAACAGGCGTCAGTGGAGGATGAAGCGGAAAAATGGAAGGCTGTGTTTGGAAAACAAGGTGTCCTCTCTTGCTTCCCTTAAGGCTATTAGCATTTGTAATATGAATACCACATCAGCTTACTCACAAACGTGCAGACCTGCGTCCGTGGAGATAGTTCCCTAGCAACAATACTAAACCTTAAAGGGCAACAAGTTCAGAGGAGGATGGTGACAGTCGCGAATGCAGTGCACCTCGAGCAGAAGCCCAGAGTGAATGCTGCACACAGGTTTCCAGCTCGTATGAGCTCAGGGAGCCTATGTCTGGTTTAGGAGGAATTCTTTATCTCTGTCTTCTCTGTGATAATTAGGTGATACGATTGTGGAGAAATAGACTGAGCCAGAGCTTCATTGTTTTAGGCATACTCCACTGCTGCTTCTGGAAATTTCACTGTGGCAGGCACATCAAAGCAGATCTCTCTTACCAGCCCTCAAGCAATAAATACACAGTTTTTTTTTTTCTCAACCTTTCCCTCGTGTCTTTCAGATCTTTGGCCCCTCTCAGCGTGCCCTGCATCATGGGTTGACTCATAAGAGTCCTCTTTAACATTTTTCAATCCATAGATATTCCACTAGTGATCCACAACTTTCCACTTGTTCCATCATCTCCATTCAACCACACAGCTGTCCAGGGACTAACAAACCTGAGACAAAAACATCTGATGCAACCTTCTTCCGCGAATGCAAAAGATAATGGAAATATACCCAACAAAAAAAGTTAAAAAACATTACTTGTCTTATATGGATTAAGTTTGGTTTTAAGGCATTAACTGACTGTGCTATGTTTAAAACAAAATGCACCTCATGACCCCAGTAAGATGAGGGCAAAGTCAGTCCAACCACACATCCTACTGCAAATCTAAAAGCAATTATGTGTACATTAGCAAGGGAACTGACACATGCTGAGTTGATAGCTAATTTTCTTTTAAAACCTACATGGACTGAAAGGATTATTATGCTTCATGTCAAACTGGTGAAGAATTGCTTTATGTTTGTGTGGTTTCCACACCCCCAGAGTGTGTGGAATTAGCCCAGTAGAGAGAAGGAGGACCTCAACCTGGACCGGCTGTTGCTGATTTCTCTGTACTCAACAGGAGAAAAATAAAATCCCAGCGTGGAGGTCTAAATTTATCAGGATACATTTCTTCAAGGAAACACAATTCAAGTCACCATACAAATTGGCTCAAAACTATGATGGGATCAGACTGTTCACTTCCACAAAAGCATGTGTGGGATGTATGTTTTGATTGTTACTGATCATGCTGGAAGATGTTAGTGTTTTTGTGCATAACATGGAAATAGCGAACTGTAAATAGAAGATATGTATAGCAGCATAAGTGTAAGTACATGCACGTGAAAGGGACCAATAAGGAAAGGCAAGCGATGACAGTGACAAGCAGTGTGAGAAGATTAGCAGAAGACGTTGTGTGTGCGTACAGAGGCGCTGTGCTAGCGGGCACTTTGGCTGTCGTAAATGAATTATGGATTCAGCTGATGATGTGTCATTCTCATGAAATAAACAAGTTCTTACGGGTATTGTCGCACCAAGTAGCCACTTAAAATCAGTTAGCTCAGCCTTGATCCAAAGGCTCAAAACTCAAAAATAACCATGATGACACATTCAACATCAAGAAAACACAAAAACTGAAGATAGAGGCATTTTGACGCGACAATGGGAAACCCTTCCAGTTTTTGCATTCTTGTAAAGTTCTTCGCATAAAGGGTCCAATTTGTGCTCTGGACTGATGTAAAGCTTCACACCTCTGAACGACTACACAGATACTGGTAAGCACAGTGTCATGGCTGGGTGTCTGCTCCTCACTTTTGACTCTCCCTGCTATGCTGCTAACAAGTTTCCTTTGGCTCTTTAACGTGGTGCCACTCAAGCTATGAAGCAGAGCCTGGCCCAAAGGATGTCAGCATAAGCCTTTAGCAGTTCGCACGAGAAAGGCTTTTAGTGTGAGAGTTCTGAAGAAGGGTTAGCTCTGAGTATTATAGCTTCTGCAGTGGTCACAGCGCTTGGTGTGCTGTGGCCTGACCTCAGCCACATGGAGCTCGTCCCTCTGCTTTCAGGCATCCTTTCAGGCCACCGTTCTTGTCTTCTAGACACACTCAGAGCTAGATGTGTGAGGTGGTGCCTGAAATGAGAAAACAGAAGCAATGATGAAAAGCAAAAAGACCAAGAAAATGTTCTTGGCTCCAGCCATGAAGGCTTTAATTATGATAATCCCTTTCTATGTCCATGTTAAAGGCTTAGGTTTGCTCTGCAAATTGCATTTTAACTGCAGCGGCACCGTACAAAGCCTGTGACAGTGATGCTCTCTGTGTTTCTGTGCTGTAGTCTGTGTGTCATTCTTATCTTCCTCCTCCCTCTTTACCATTTTATCTCCCAGTCTCTCCCTCCAACTATCGATCCACAGCCGTACATATTTGCTCTCCTCTTCATCTCTCTCATTCCCGAGGGCCATCGAGGAGGAAAGACTCCGAAGTGTGGCACAGTGGAGCAGCAGAACTTACATCCACATAGCACTCACCCGGCTCTGAAGGGAAGACGTTTCTCAGCTGCTCGATGACCTCCTGGAGCTGCAGCACTGTATCCTGCTCGTGCTCCAGATCATCTCCTGACACACACACAGACACACACAGACACAGAAAGTTTTATCCCATTGCGGACAGCTAACTGACAGAAGGGAGGGATGGGTGTGTGGTTTCATGTTCGATATGGATGCATGTGTCAAGCCCAGATGTAAGCCTGGTGGCACGTCACTGACCTGCTGCTTCCGTATCAGTCGTCTCTCTGCTTGCTGGCTCCCCATGGTGACCGCCTCCAGACACAGGAGAGGACAGTGTTGACGGTTCTGATCCGTTTGCCTCCGAATCATCTTTGGGCTGTTTTACAAAAGATTTATTATCAATCAGTCCCAATAATTGCTCACATCCATCATGTTGCAGACCTTAGAGTCATCTAGCCTTTCACAGAGTAATGAATGTGATGTTTCATGTCAGCCAGTCAGCACTCCCGCAACTGGCACCTTTGAGAAGAATTATGAAAAAGGCAATTTTACTCAAGAGCTTTATAACAAAATTACGCAATCGCTTATTTTTTTTACTGCAGGGACAGATGAAGAAAAAAAGAGTCAAAGTGTACATTGGCAGCATTTACAGGCAAACTCAGACACAGATGGAGGAAAGCTTCTGATTAAAATCAAAGATCCATGAACAAAATTCAATGAAATTATATGCAACAAAACATATTTTCATTGTTTTTTGTTTTGTTTTTTTTCTTTTTTTTTAGCAACAGTATAGCATTACTTTGGAGGTGATTAATCTCAGTGTCTGCAGAGAAACACGGCTGTCTGCAGAGACTGAAACAGATTCATGCAGTTCAGACTGCAGATTTTATTTTCTGAGGAAATGAAGCTCTGACATTGCTACAGTGAGGAAAAACTCAAAACACTTTTTTCCCCTCTACAGTATTGTGCACCTCACCATTTCCTGCCAACTCTATTTTCTATTCACTCTCAATTTCCAAAACTTATGGACTTGAAGTGGCAGCATCATCTTCCTCCCTCTGCTTTCTCTTCATTGGTGACCTAAAGTGCAATTTAGTTACTCCTGTTGTTAATAATTTACACATGTCATAATAGGAACTGTATGAGTCAACCCCTGTTCTCTATTGTCCCTCTCTTTGTTACATCTCTCTTTTATACCACAGTTCATTTTTATTGTGGTGCTCCAGAGTGTGTTCAGCTTCTTCGTTCTGTGCCGTTTCTCCTTGTAGTCCTGTTTCCTTTCTCACAAGTGCCATAGTTTTTTTTGTGCTCATATGCGTAGGTTTGGATAGTTTTTTTCCCAAATGTCAGCACTATGACGCAGATGAATGTGGAAAAGCATTAAACATGATTTTTTTTCCCTCTAATCAAACTGCAATGACAGAAACTGGCAAGGAATAAAGGCGATGAAGATAACCAGAGCTGTAAAACAGAACGGAAAGCATTTTTCATGTGGTAACAACAGCAGGGAAAGAGCTTGTTTCACACCTTACAGCAGTGTTCCAGTTGCTCTCTTCTACTGTAATCATATTTTACAGGAGGTAATATTCGACACATGAGCAATATTTAAAAGAAAAGAACAAAACTATGACTTGAAATAAAGCTTTCATAAAATCTAAGTACCAAACAAAAATCATCTGCTGCGATGAAATGCAATAAATTTGCCGTTATTACTGATAAATTTGGCCGAGGTCTATCTATGGCAAACTTTCATCAAACACTCCCAGTTGTGTGTTAGCAGTAATCTATCAGGAGGTATCCAGACAGAGCAGCTGCAGGAAACCAGAAAGATCTGTTTGCACTCATCCAATTAATCCCAGCTGTAACCATAGGGACTATTGATCAATAAACAAAAGATATGGAAAAAAATCCCAAAGCAAAATATATCAAGACTGATGTTTCCAAATAATATCAATAATGGATGAATATTTATTTATAGTTTATATGGAGCAGCTCTTTTGGGAAAATTCTTCTGGAAAATGAATAACAAACTGACACAAGTCACTGAATTCAACAGAATAAATATAGACATTTCTTCTAGATGATATATTTATCTTTTTTAGGGAACTCTAAGAAAACTGCATGGGAGAAACACAAACAAAGTAATATGTAGTAATGTGACCTTTTATTGAAATTTATAATGAGTATTCGGCATCACCTGGATGCAGAGAAAATGACTAGCTCCTTTTAAAATTTAAATGATTTAAAGTGGACAGACACAAAAACAGCTGGAAAGTGTGTTTTGTAACTACATTACAATTACAGGTGAGCTCTCATCACCTCTGTTAAGGTGTAACACTGTAGGCTACCTGTAGCAGCAGCTCCCTGAGCCTGCGCAGCTGCGACTCAAGCTGTTTGTTGTGGTCCTCCAGAATCTGCATACGGGTCTCCAGCCGTGTTTTATGTTGTCGGAGGACCCTTGCTTCAGCCAGGAGCTCTTCATCCTGCTGCCCTCCTTCAGTGGGTGATCCCAGTCCGCCCTCTCCAGCCTCAGTCAGCATGGGAACTGATGCTGCCTCTTCATGCTTCCACTTGAGCCGCCTGTACTCTCCTTGCAGCACCCTGAGGACCCACAGCGGAGTACAGATTAAAAAAAACCCAATAATTACCGTGAAAGCAAACTTGTTGGTGCAGCACACAAAATATATTAACCACAAGGGACATTTATCTACCTTCCCACTTGACAAACAGGAATGCACCTACACATAATGATCTAACATTTTGTGCTTCACTGTTATATAATTAGAACAATTTCACCTCATCTGCACAAAGCACAGCATGGCGAGGTGCAAATATATAAACATGAGCTACTTTTGGAGTAATAATAATAAAAAGGCACATTTATATATGAGCATTTGAAGTTCCAATAATTTGCCTCCAGGGAAGTCATGGTTCAGAATATGCTTCCTTAAGCATGGAATTAGTTATAAACTCCATAAAACAAACAAATTAATCAAACTGGAAACGCAAATGAAGTGCTGTTTTTATGGACAATGTATGACATAAATTAGAAATTGCAACACTTTTTTGTTATGGTAATGCTAAAAAGCTGTTTGAAATGTTGTACAATTAATTAGACCTGATTATTTATTAAGACCTTCATTAAAAAACAACATTCATTGTTTTTTTAAGAACCTAATCTTAATTAGATCCGATATTGGAAACAAATGAAAACAAGTACAATATAAGTGTGAAAAATGTGAGGATTTATTCAGCAAACATGAAGAGATTTAGAAAATCTTAAGAAATATCTGGAAGAAAATGACTACGAAACACAGTATGTGGATTTTTGTGTAATTCTCACATTCAAAATACAGCTTTATAATGTTGTCACGTCTTGGACTTCACAAATCACTGTCAGTGAAAACTGACACTGGCTGTGACATTGTTATGCAATTTATAACCCCACTCTGCAAGGAAATAAACCAACATTTCTAAATGTTGATTTCCTTTATATCCCAGCTCACCAAAACTCATGTGAAGTACAAAGATGTTTTATGGTCTGATGAATTTAAATCTGGATTTCTACTTGGAAATCACAGATCTGCATCCTCAAAGACAAAACAGAAGCTTTCATCTTGGAGTCAGAGAACACTATGAGTGATGCAAGGCAGATACATCCTATGGAACATGTAAGCATTAACTCTCCAAAACAAGAATATCAAAACAGGAAAAAATAGTGTTGTTTTCTTTTTATTAGCTGAGATCATTTATAATATTACCATTATCAACACAATATTTATACACAATTCCTTGAATATTATGATTATTGTGAATACCAGTATTCCCCAAATACCCAGTATAAATAAAGTGTTTTTAGCAATTCTTCTAAAATCAGCCAAGTATGAGTCATTAAACTCATATATTAATAAAAAATATAAAATATAAAATATCTACTGTGTATATTTTGGAATATATTACAATTTCAGTAGTATTTGATTGTGGTAGTATTTATTGACTGTTCAGAAACAATGTGAATTCCACAGAAAATGATGCAATCAAAAGCAACTTTAGTGATTTTTTAACATTAAAAAAGAGCATTCTATATCAGGTGACATGGAAAACCATAGTAGGTCAAGGTTTCAGACACCCGAAAGGCACACGTTTATGCGTCTATATGTAGTGGCATTTTGCTAAAGCTCTAGAAAGGTCAGGCAACGTAGAGATGAGGAAATTATTCACATGAATCATTCCCATAAAAGATGCCTGTGGTAACCAATTAAGTGGACAGAAGAAGAATGAATTCATTTCATTTATGGAAAGTGCCTCAGCCTCAAGCAAATAAATTCAAATTCAGGCAGTAACATCTTATGTTTGGAACATGCTTTACACTTGTATCAGACCGACTATAATGACTTCTTCAATTCTCCTCTGCAGAGCACAGATGAACCGTCGACCTAAACCATGATTTACATGTACTTTCATGTTATCACACTATTTTACAGACTTAACTTGCAGCTCAGTTTTCAGAGTGTTTCAATTTTTTTCTGAATGCTGCTTAAATGGATGCAGCATGAGAATCTTTACTCTCAGCAGGAGCTTTTTCAAATGTCAGCAGGCCTTATAAAAAAAAGTGTAAAACCTTCAGATAAACACATACATACTTTAATTATGCATGTGGAGAGCAAACCCTAAACCAAGCTTTATATATCGCCTTTAAGTGTTATCTTAAACCTTTATTAACACCTCAGCTGAATATAAAGGTAATAATAATCTGGTAACTAGATGCTTATAGCTTTTGTCTTTTATTTTCTTTTAGTATTTAAGGGATATGATGGAATTAGTTTTGCTGAATGCCATGGAAACAATGCCAATTAATACTGTGCAGAAAGAGTTTATTGCATATGAAAACAAACAATTAAAGAATTAATAAAGGAAAGTAACTCCAGACTTAGTGCACAATATTTTATAGCATATTTATTTATTATTTGATTGTGCTTACAGACCTGTTCTCGTTCTCCAGGCGGGCCAGGGTGCATTGAAGCTGCTCCTTGTCCTGGTGCTCCAGGTGAGCCAACAGCATGTGCTGCCCGCAGGGTGAGTCATGGTCCAGGGCTGGGCTGGAGTGACGCAGGAGGTACTGATCTTCATCCCTGAGTCCCCCACACAGGAGACAGCACACTGAGCCACCAGCACACAGCCACCAGCAGCACAAAGCAGAGCCAATGGCATGGCAGGGCATACAAACCAAAGCAAGGCAAGCAAGACGAGGACAGGTGTTACAGGATGAGATGCATCAAATTAAGATGGGACGCTGCAGGATGGGATACTGTGACACTGTGCCAGATTCACAGTCCAAATACTAAACGCTCTGCACTAAACTCGTCTCACCAGATCATTAACCCAGACATGTTTATTGAAACTGGAAGGTGCATCTTCAGCTGCAGCACAATACACTGCCAGAGATGACAAGCACTTCTTTGACTTTGCAATTGAAAAGTTCACGTGCAAATCTATGACAGGGCTCCTCAGGCTGTTGAACAAGACATGAATCTTCAAATGTTTAGCGATTATCTTAATGGAAAGACAGTTGTTTGTCAGTTTATGTGGCAATAGTCATTCTGACTGCTAAAGAAAATACTGAATACAAGTGATAAAGAAGTTTTTGGCTGTTCATTTTAAAGCAAGGTCACTGTGATATTAATAAGCCAAGTTAAGAAAAAATCCTCATTTGCTGAAACAGACTTCATTTAACATAAAATTCTTTTTTAGGAGACTCCACTTTAGTTAGGATGTCTGGGTGGATCTGCTTTTATATGCATCTATTAAATATAAAACTTAATGTCTCCAAAATAAGTTTCGATTTTGATGAAAACTACAATACAAGCAAAAGATTGATTATATTTTATTTTCCGTGAGTACAAAGAAGTGGTCTCCAAGCATTATTAAGCTCAAGATTAAGAGGGAGATTTTGTTTTAAAATTGAAAGTTTAGACAACACAAACAGCGGCATGCAAAAGCCTAAGCATAAACTTGCTGGAGCTCTCATCACTTTTTATGGGATAATCAATTATTACATATCCAACAAATATCAGCTACAGACTCATCCAGCACAGCCTGTAACTAAAAGTCCAAATAACCAACCACTATGCATTTTGGATATAATTCTGCTCAGGACTGATTAAAACAAAATAGACACGTTGGGCCTGATGAAAACACCTCTGACTTTTTGAGCTCAGTGAATAAGGTTTGCATTTAATAGTTATTAATACATTAACAAATATTGATTCAAAGATCACAAAATTTCTAAAACTGCTTAACATGAAAAGACTAATTATCCTAAACAGACTGAATGTTTTGCTGTGGATCTTTAATTTTCCCAGCTCACACAAAGTTCAGACTGCATAAGAGAGCAGAAAGACAATCTTCTCAAAACTAAAAGCGTTTTGGAAAGAGAAGCAAGAAAATGAGCTAAACAAGAACTGAAAGACTCAACTGGCAGTAAGAAGTGCTTTTAGAAGCTGTGATCCTTGCTGAAGGGGTGTTACTGACATCTGACCATGCAGGGATGTTGAACTTTCCCTTTGAGATTATTTTTTTATTTTTTTATTTTTTAACAATTTGTCACCTTTAACAGATGAAAATAAAACTAAGATTTTGTTTTAAAAAATGAATGGAGTTTCATTTTTAAATTCAAACCTTTTTGTAATCTGGACATCTTTTACTGGGTTAAAGTGGAACTATTATGTGCATTTCAGGCTAATTTATTTTTATTTCTGAGCCCAGAAGGGCTGGGATTGATCGAGTTATTGTCACAAATCGCTTTATTTACTTCAGACCGACCCTCTCCGTAGGCTGTCAGATCAGCCTGCGGGCAAAACGAGTGGATTGAGACTCTTCCGCATTAAGCCCTGCCTCCCGCCACTGCACTACATCGGGAGTGCGCACCACAACTGCTTTCACCGTCATTGTAACATCTCATATTCAGAAGGATTAGGCTCATATGAACTCAATGAAAAAAACAAAATAAAATGTCAACACATAGCATACAGCCCTACATGTTGGAACCTGAATCAGACCCTGAAAACGAAGTGGAAAACATCAACCCACAGCAACGAATGCAGCAGGATGTCTCTCTTTGGTAAACTCAACCAGCCTTCGATGGAAATAACTTTATCCGACGTTTTCCACCCGCCTGATGTATTTGTACATGCCCTTGTTAACCAGTAGAAGGTAACCAATCACCGAACCTTATCCCCCGGGACGTCACAAGGATTTCCAAGTAGAAAAAACTCTCTAAAACGACATGTTTTTCGTCGCCATGGAAACCGAATGGAGAGCTACTGGAACTCAAACTTAAACTCAAACATGCATTTAGGTGATAAAAAACAGTGCCGTTCACATGTCTGATGAGGATTCAACACTCTAACACTGTAGAAAGCTCAGAAAACTCCAAATACCATAATAGCACCCATTTAACTATTAATAGTGACTTTTTGGCCTTTTTTTTAACCAGTTGTAACAAATCTTTAGCAACATTATTGATAAACATTATTAAATAGGGTGCTAATTTAAGACAATAAGGAAGAAAGGGAAATAATTCTTGTGTTTACACTGGACTGTTTATTGACTGCAGACTCTATGAACTATACCATGAAATATTTTACATTTAGTCTCATCCACTTTGTTTAATTTGTTAATGGGGTATTGTTACATCAGGAGGTGTGGTAAAATGGTTCACTTTCAATTGGAAGATTATTGGTTTAAGATCCAGTTTCCCAATCTTACATGACGTTGCATCCTTAGCTCCTTATTGCCACATTATGTTAATTACTTGCAAACTGTTTTAATAAAAGTGTCAATTTCATGACTATAAAGTAAACAAATGTAATGTCAATGAGCAGCTATTTTTGTCTTTACAACTGAAAAAGATTTCATAAGAGGTAACCTTGTCTTTGTGGCAGCGCCTAAGGGAAGTTTAGCATTGAAGACTGCCGGGGTTTTTAGGTTTTATTTAACCTCATTCTTCTTTCAAAAATGCCACAAGTGTCCATAAAGTCTTTATTGTGGACAGTTCAGGACTGTTGTCAGGCCAGGCATCCCCTCTCACCCCACTGCCCTGCATTTACAGTGTGCAGAAAGTCATTTTGCATTTGCTTGTTGGAAAATTACAGTCTACAGTCTGTATTAATGCTGCTGCCACAGAGGTGTAAATGAGCTTTGCCCAGGGCATTCCTGCAGCCCCATATGATTACAAAGCCAGGCTTTTGGAATATTTGCTGATGACAGGCTGGATCGTTCTTTTAATATGTCTTGCAGAGCACACCCAGTCCATCTCTTCCAACAGACCTTTTGATTCTGCTTTGCTTCATCACAGTACACGTTTCTACTGTGTGATGCTCCATCCCAAAACGTCTGAGCCTCGGAAAGTTAATGCTGGTTCTGAACTTAAGTCAACGCAAGGCTTCATTTTGAAGATTAAAGTTTTAAGTGGCATTTATAAATAGACTACTGTTTTTGGTACTTCATGAGACATTTCCCATAATGTCCTTGTTGTTATATCAGCTATTATTAAATATATTCATGATGCAGTGCTGAGTGATAGTGGCTGTCCAGCTTTAGCTTGCATCCCTGGCCTAACGCATCAAAATTTCTTAAAATTCTTGAATAATTTAATGTCATTATGGAGCACAGAATGAGAAATGTGCAAGTAACTTCCAACTTTTCTTGAGCAGACATTTTCTTCAAATTTTTCAATTATTTCTCACATTTTGCTCACATCAACTTTTTAAAATGACATAGCTCCTATTCTTATTCTTTTAATTCATTCCAAGAGTAGGCATTTCAAATTACAATTCAATTTTTGGGGAGTATAAAATGCAAAATGCAAGAAATGTATTAAATTAAAGGATCATATTAACGTAATGAGGGGTAAAAAGAGAAAACCTTGAAAGATTTAGTCAGACTCTTGCAGAGAAGTATTAGTCTTAGCAAATGTAAGAATCATGAATTTTTTTCTTTTTTTATAGATTTACCAACACAAACTCACACACACATAAATTCCAGGAAACTTTTTTTTTTTTTTTTTTTTTTTTTTTTTAGTTTTTACTTTAGGCTTGTTAAATTAGGGTTTCAATTATTTTCCCATCTGTTACCTGCCAATACATACTGTGAACTCTGAGCGATGTACACAGGTGGAGAGGGAAGTCTGTGCAAGCACACAGCGTGGTACAGGACAGAAAACAGTACAATGCCAAGCAAAACAGCAGCTGGAGACATTCATAGCACAGCAGCATTTACAGAGCTGTGCAGCACAAATAAATGCAAATAGGAGAGGCACTGATAGACAGAGAGCTTTGCTGAGTAATAACCACATGCAAGGCCACAAGCGCAGGAAGCAACACTGCAACTTGTGCAAACCCTCCCAGAAACACAATTATATACTAACAATCATGCAACTACTCTAATAATAAAGAGTACATGCTTTGTCACAAGGATCTATTCATGCAGCGCTCTAGAAACATGCACATGACAACCCAGACACAATGGCTATAGTACAGATGCCAGTCATAAAAACTGCTGTTCTGCTACAAAGTATTATAGCTGTCAGCCTAAAAACTAGTGATGTTACATCTTTGAGAAGCCACATAAAAAAAAAACCTCATCTGATAAGAAATAATGAGCACAATTCACAGTGCAGACCTGGAGCATGAGGGGTCTTGGAACACTTTGTACAAGGCTGCTTAAATTAAAGAGGAAACCTCACAGGATGAAATGTCTGACAGCTCCCACTGATGTCAACAAAATAAGAGGTGGACACAAATGTAGGATCTCAAAGAAGCCTAACCCACTCCACATACTCACGATGAAGAACGTCTGCCTCATCCACATCAAAATATAGTAATTCTTCTCTATGCTATATCCTCTCAGCCAGCTTCTACAAACGCACTTTGTGTACTATCTACAAACAGCCACAGACCTTAATCGCAGCAGGCATGAGGATGATGAAGGGGGAGTGTATGCACACTGCTCTCTGTGGGTCATTCTCATTATGTGGCTGATTATTTATGTGATTACCCAATCGTTCTCTAATGCTCAAACATGCATGTACAGTCCTGAGCACACACACACAAACACAGAAACAGTCAATGTATCAGGAGGAAAGAGTGCACACACAAAACAGCACTTGTAGTCAGGGTGGTTATTGTGTTGTGTGAGGGTGGCATTGTACTCACAAGCTTTCATCAGGAGACAGACTATCCGTGAAGAATGAACAATTCTGGCTCTCCATTTCTGCCAATCTGTGTAAACATACACACATACATGGAAAGAACACCATGTCAAATATAAACACACGTTCACACATACAAACATAGAAAGAAAAGCACAGGAGAGAAGGTAAGTCAGAGCAATAGACATCAATAGATCTGAGGACATCAATATTATCACACACAGGGGAAATATGTTGCCACAAAGTCATTGTTGCAGCAAAAAAATGGCAACAATTTAGCTTCAAGGTAGAGCAGATAAGCCTTCTGGCCTTTTTAGTTACAACAACTGAACAACAAGCTGTCCAGAGAAATCTAACAGGACTGCAGAAGGGCAGAAATTCTTCTTGGCTTTGAGTTCAGGTTATAAAAATGCCCACAAAGAGAGGATAAAACTCTACTGTACACTGTCTTCTGGCATGAAGGCACTAAAAAGCCCTCTAGAAATGTTGTGCTGTCCAGCACCACGGACAGCAGCTGTAGTGAGAGGAAGCCTGTGAGGAGGCAGTGCAGTTTTTCAGGACCAAAGACAGCGCTTGCAGCTCTGTGGCGTTGACTGGCAGTAAGCGGCGGTGATTCACAGCCTGCTCTGAGAATTGTCTCAGCATATAACACGGAAAAAAGAGAGTGATTTATTTTCAATGACAGCTTTTTTAGTACTTGATGGAATAAATGAGGACATTCTGAACTTAAGAAATCCAGTCAACATGGGGAAATTGATGTTTAACCATACAGCATAATGCCAAAAGTATCATATTAATATACATGATTGTAAGACCTCTGCATCAGTTCATAACCATGACTTTAAACTCTGTACTTCTTTTATGTACATTCATTATGCCTTTGTTGTGCACCAGTGTCCTCAGGCTGACAAACAACATGTCACAACTTTTTCTTCAGTACCAGAGCATCACTCATCCACCGCAGCATTTCACACTATGACACTGTTACATTAGCAGCTAGATATGAACACGCTGACCATTTTGAAAGCACAATGAGGCAGATTCACCAAGAAAAGCCAAGGAGATATTATTGCAGAAATAAAGAAAAAGAAAGAGACAAATGGACTGAACAAAAAATAAGACGAGTCAACATTGGACCAACTGTTACCGACTAGAGAGAGCTCATACAGTGGTGGGATGTAAGATAAATACTGAATCAGCAGTTGTTAAGAGAAAATTTACCAAAGTTCAAAATTGGGGTAATAAAATCTTAAAAGGAAATTGAATGATATCTTTCTTAATTTATAAAAATTTAAAGAATCATTATTGAAAATATGTAAATAGATAATAGGTAATATCTTTCAGAACTGAGTTAAACTGTGCTTTATTATTATTACGCTTTGTCTAATATCTAGCAAGCTAACTGTGCAGCTTTGCACAAACTATCTCCCATAATGTGGACAACTGCTTGCCTTTCTACATTAAATTTCTTAAGAAAAATAAGACGGAGATTAATATTTATGAGCAGTTCCACAATCACCTTCTTATGCATTCACTTCTGTTTTACTGCTGGTAGTTTCTACTTTCAACTGAGTAACAAGGATGATGTAAAAACTGCTATTACTGATGAACACCACTCAACTGACAATGAACATATGTTGATCTGAACCCTCAGGGCTTGTATTGCAGCAAAGCTGCTATTGAAAGTCATTGTACTCATATATTTGTAGTAGGTGACTAAGTCAACAACTGGAAAACTGGAAAATATTCCATATCTCAAAATGTGTAGTGTGTTGGTGAATTTAAATGAACAGAAATGACCGTAGTTTATCTGAGATGGTTTTTGACTTGGTATGAAGATTTCTGTCCTCAAATCTCACCATTAGTTCTTATTATTGTAACAATAAATGCTAAATTTCACATGCTTAGCAATAATAGTATAATACAAATTTGACTTAGTGCTTGATATAACATTTTTTTGTATTTTAAAAACCTTTAACAAACATTAATGATTAATTGTGTTCATTTTTAAACAAAATGAGGCAAATGGCTTCGAGCGCAGTGGGTAGATCAGTCATTCATTAATTGTATGCATTAATAGTTGAATTAACGTCCTATATTTTAGTGTAAGGTATTTTAAAAGAAGATACTCAGTGCTGGTAGTTTTTGATGGTGGCTGAACCTCATTCAGGTTCAATCTGCACTAAACATTCCAGTACAGAGCTGTTCTGTACTGGAATGCCTGTATGCCTTTGCGATATATATGTATTAGTGCTTGACAGCTTCTGCTGCGGAAGTAAATAAACTGAATGGAGACGTGTGGTCATGTTGAATGTTTACATCTGTTAAACTTCCTGCTAACAGTAGACAGAAGCTCACATGGCTGCTTGAGTTAAGCAGGATGTGTACCATGTGCATGCATATAATCATGCTGATATGTTGGGAAACAAATGCAAGACAAAAGACGGAGGGTAGATGGGCTTTGTTTTGAAATTCTTCTGCGGCTTCATTACCTGGTTTACTATTCATTCACAGAAGGGCACCTTGACACACATGAACAGGCACACATACACTTGTAATAATATGTCACCTCAAGGGAAGAATTTTGAACACACTGAGCTGTCAGTGATGATAACCAGTATTTTGATATCAGCTTGACTTTCCATTAGTGTTCAAAGTGAGTGGTGAGTTATGATGGAGACTGGGGAGGAATTCAAATAAGAAATGTAATACCATCGTTTTTTTAATCTCTTAACTGCCAGGCAGAGAGATGGGAGGAAGAATGAAACAAAGGGAGAATAGTGAGGTGCTCAGCCAAAGAGCAGGTTAAACACTATCGGTTGGTTACAGAGACCACGTAAGCCAGTACTTGGCTTACTTGAAAATTAAACAATGGCATCAAAACAAAACAAAAATAATATATATATATACATATACATATATGTATATATATATATATATATATATATATATATATATATATATATATATGTATATAAATTAACAATGAAAACATGTTATCTAAACAAGTTGTGCCAAGCTATGTAGTTGTCTAATTATATAATTATCTACTTGTTCCACACTTCACATGTTTATTATCTAAATCACTTCCAGGAAGTTTTACCTGCTTTCAGAGACTTTTTGGGAGAAACTGAAACTGGCATTAAACAAATGAAAGTTAGAAATCCAAAGAGAGTAGTTTAATATTAGTGGGGGACCACTAGGACAACACCAGACTAATGAACTGACTGGTTTCCAGTCTGGAATAATAAAGAACCAGCAACGTCTTGATGGTGTCTATCAGATTGATAGTGACCATTTACACTGCAGATAGAGAACTCAGCACAAATGGTAGGTTAATTTTATCATTGTTATAGTCTAAATATAAATAATTCATATAGTTCTCGCCAACAAACATTTCTAAGCAGAAGTCAAACTCTCCTTTGAAGGATCTGTTTAAGAATAAACTTAGATGAGCTCTAATCATCATTCTTGCAACTGATTTATTTTCATTCAGAATAAGCCATAACTGGGATTTATTTAAGTCAAGCCTCTGCAGGTCAATTTTGCTTTAAGTCAGCTACAAAATCCATTTTAGTCTGGGACTAACCTTAAGCTCTGTTTCTGACAACAGCCCAATATCAAGACCTGCTTAGTCCTATTAATACTGTACTCAGATCATGCCATGGGATTAAATGTGCAACCACTAATAGTCACTCAAAAATCTGTGTAATTTGTTTATACACCAGAGGAATGAACCACCACTCTTTCAACTACACAGAAAAAATTCTGAACAGTCTCATGCATTTTTCCCCATTTACACATACAGAATGGAAGCTAAGTGGACTTATTCTCTCATGCAGAATGTATTCAGTCAGAGGCTTCTTCAAGTAGCTGCAAGACAGAAAGATTATTGCAACTGCCCTCTTGTACAATATGATTAATAATGAATTATTTCTAAAATAAATAATTCCTTCAGGTGAATAATAAAGCAGTTTTCAATCAATTTGAAGTATTTTTCATTCATTTGTACATTTGAAGTATCTGACATCAGCTGCGCAAACAAAGGCAGCTGTTGAGTAAAACATAAGATGACAAGAAGCACATCAAGTCTAAACTCCATGTTTGGAGTTAACTGTCTTTGTGACCGGATGATTGACATTTTGTTCCAGGTTTTAAAGCTTCACATCAGCCTTCGGAACGAATTATACACGTCTCACAATGCTGCTGTAAGTGATTAACGGATGATGTAACAGATTACAGTTTCATCACTGTCAAGACATTGTATGGTTTCCTTAATCATGCTGTCAAACAAGAAAAATTACCAGTATATGTTTTCCATTTTTACAATCACATTGCTTTTAACATATTTCAATGAAGTGAACATGATCATTGCATTTATCTAGACTCCAAGTTCTCTAAGCAGTGAAAGAAAAGTATAGTCGCACTTAGCAGTCAGAAAGTTCTCTGAAATACCAACTATTAGAATTAGGTGTCAACATGGCCATTTTTTCACCAGTTTTAAGATGATTTAACTTTTCTTCAGATTTAAAGAGAAATTAAAACTCCCATGTAAACATGGCCAATGTTATGGAGCGAGACAATAGAATAGAGGGATAAAGAGAAAAGAAGGCAAACAGAGAGCAGGTGAGGGAGGAAAACGGGGGAACCAGGAGGAGCAAAGAGGACAATTGTGCCTGCTCTCATATGTGTATGCTGTTTTGTTTTGGCAGGGTGTAAAGTGTGTGAGAGCCTGAGGAAGGCAATTCACAAAGGCACATTTACCAGCTCATGAATACACACTCCCATTCATGCACTTCAGGCTCATTGGAAAGGGATGTAAGTGTCCAGCTCTGCCCACAGTGCAGAGATGCAGGGAGTCCAGGCCTGTGCCCTGTTTCTAACCTGTCAGACAGACACTAATCCACACAGACAGCTCCCAGGTGACCAATGGGCTCTCTGCCCTAGCAAGTGACAAGCCGCTAGGCACGTTGAACCCCGCTAACCTCCACACATTCACACAAACAAACTTACAACCACAAACCGCTCTGCTTGTGTGTGCCATGGTGTGTTCGCATGGAGAGTAAGAGTGAAGAAAACAGCTGGGCAGTGCAACCTCCTGGCCAGAGTACAGTACACAACACAGCCAAATCAATACCACAATCAGCGCTTTGCTAAGACTTAAGAGTGATAGAGCAAGAAAGTATGAGAAGAGAAAAGGCAGAAGTGGCATGGACTGAATTTAAAAAAAGGCCGACCGCTTGGAAAGGGAAAGTGGAAAAGAGGGGAATTGCTGCATAGTAATTATTTGATACATTGCACAGTTCCGTGAGGCATACATACCTGCTGGCATAATGTTCAATCCTGCTGTGTGTGTCTGCATGAGGCAGCCTGGGTGACGAGCACGGTCTGAGAAGAAAACGAGTCAAAGTCAACACCTGACAGCATTCTTAAAGAAAACCAATTTAAACTTTACTGACAGGCTTGGTTTTAAACCGCTGTTGTTCAGATATGGTCAAGAAAGAGCTGCAGTCAGTGAAAACTGAAACTAACTTTCTTTAACATTAAATCACGGTACTTGGCAAGAGAAGAGGGTCTTTGCTGCAGTTTTAGCAGAGGATTGTTGCTTACATCTCGTCTGATGCTGGATTGTAACTACTCAACAAAGCTGGGTCTTCGTTGTTGGAGACAGGAACGTTCAGCACTTAGACTCTCCTGTGAAGCCATACCATTGTGAATGATACACTCTGTGGTTTAGTATTGTCCTAAAAGATACCAGGATTTTCCTGAGAGAGATGTTGTCTGGATGGAAGCACATGTTGCTCTAAAATCTCTATGAACTTTTCAGTACAGATGCTGCCTGGACACGTGTAAGAAGCCTAGTTGCTCATTCACCACCAGTCCATCAGGCATGAAGGCTTTTGAAGTGTCCAGTGACAATGACTTGAATGGTCCTTCTCCACTTTAGTTTGCAGGACATGGCACTCATGGCTTCCAAACAGAATTTGAAATTTTGATGAATCTGACTCTAAACTGTGTTCCACTTTGCTTGAGAGAAGACAGCACTGTTTGTGGACCATGGTCACATCTGGCTTCTTCTTTGCATGGTGGAGATTTACCCTGTGGATTACATGGCAAACTGTGTTCATAAGCTGTGATTTCTGGAAGTGTTCCTGAAAGTATGCAGTGATTAGCAGTAGAGAATCATGCCTGTTTTCAGTGCATTACTGAGGCTTTACCTCTCTGAAATACTCATTTCATGTTACTGATCTGTTAAAAATTGAACTAATTCGTTGTGAAATGCTCCTCCGGTTGCTTTTTATTTGTGCCAACTACTTTTCCAGCATTTTGTTTCCCCTGCTCCAACTTTTTTGAGATGGGTTGCTGCCATCAAATTCAAAGTGAATCAATATTTTCTATGCAATGTTAAACTGTCTCAGTTCCATCATCAAAAACGCTGTTTATGTTCTTTAGGTAATAAAATATTGGTTTCTAAAATTAGCACATGTTGCAATCTGTTGTTGTTTACATTTTACACAATGTCACAAATTTTTTTTTTTTCAAATTTTGTCTTTTTTTCAAATTGTATATGCAATGATAAAAATAGCATTTGCAAGACATTGGCACTTAGACAGTCAAAGGCAGTTCAACCTGCCTCAGGCGTAATACATTCATACTGAAAAGGCGGCCCAATACTTCTATAAATAAAACTGATGATGCACATCTTGTGCTCCATTTATGTTGCAATTAAATAGCACATCATTTGACAAACAGGTCCATTAGTATCAGCGTCACTGACTTACTATTATTTTCTATGTAATGTAGCTTTGCTGTTGGGGGGGGGGGGGGGGGGGGGGTAGATGTTCATTTCTGACTGAGCTTTTTTCTTTTAATGAGTAATTTCCCTCTTGGCTTATCCTAAGGAGCCTTCCTGTGTTTTAACCATCTATATGAATAGCTATTGAGCTTTTCAGTTTAGCCTTGTGGTTGTGAGGCTGTTACTGACAGACTGGTTGGACTTTCAGAAGAATTGTACACGCCAATAAATATGGGTTTAATCTTGCAGGGTTAGAAGTATGAGACTAAAGCTCTAAATGTAAACTTATCTTCCAGATCTAAGTACTGTAATTTCTGCTTTAATTTCTGTCTGTTTCAACACTGGGTTGAGCTCAGCATTGACTGTGAAGAGTCATTTATCTTTTGTTCCCAATGACAAAAGCTACAGTAGAATATTTGAAGTAATAAAATACTTCCATATCAGTGACAGAAGCCGACAAATCATAGAGCCCTTCCACATTAAATCATCCTATGTACCTCTGATCAAACCTGAAGCGCTGCTTCAAGATAATTCACAGTTTCTATGTACATTATATGCATGCCCTGCACAAATAAATGTAATCTGTACAACATTTAAAAAGTCCACAAAGGTCCACTGGATTGTTGTGCTGTTGACATTACCGATACATTGACCGCTTTCACAGCTGAATCAAACTACAGTATGAAAATAAACCATGGGGACATTCAGCACCTACAGTCTCAATAAGTCTGTGGAAACCATGAAATCGGCATTAGGTTCAATCTTGTATTTGTTTTTTGTTTTTCTCTCCCTTGTATGAGCAACATGCTTGAGTCAAACTGAGATCACAAAAGTAAGGCTGTGTTAACAGTGAACAAAGAGTCATCCCTTTAAACCATCTCAGTGACTCAGCATGATGATTAGACTGTAACAGCGGCAGTATGCACAGGAGTAACTAAAGAGACAGATGACAGGAGAGCAGGCACAAAGAGAAAGCGGTGTGTTGTGGTACTCACGTCTCTGAGCTCTCTGCTTCCAGCACAGATTGCACTGGCAGGTAACCTCTCTGTGGGTGCTTTGTGAAGTACTGTTTTGACCTGAATTTGTTCTTCAGAGTCTTGGCAAAGTCCCTCATCTTTTCCCCTGAGGTTGTCTGCAGTTACCGAGGTGAGCGGGAGGAGGGGTGTCGAGAGGAGGATCAAGTACAAGGTATAGATGGGAGAAAGACAAATTGCACATCATTAGGCTTCTTGGAAGCGTTACTTGGACAAAAAGTTTAACTCATCCCACATTTTCAATTTACAAACATTCCCCTCTAACCGTGCTTCATTCAGTTTGTGCTGCTCTCTCTTTTCCCATTTTTCCACTTCTGTTCTGTTAAGCTTTTCCTCTTTTCTATACTTGTTGTCAATCATTTCCTGTCCTCGGTAAACTAAGAATGCCTCCCTAGTTATTGAGAAAATATATCCTGAAAATGAAATATTGTCCGCTGTCCAGATGGCCTGCTGCCAAACTTTACAACTCATAATTGATTAGAAATTCTGGCACCATCAGTAAACTTTAACACTCCTTTAGAAAGAGCTTAACTTCATACACTTGCTTAAGATTGGAGTTTTATTGGCATTTTGTGCTCCAAATAGCGCTTTAAGTGTGCACTATTTGAGCCAAAAAGGATATTATTACTGAGTGGTACTTGTATGCATACCATAGATCTGGATGAGATGATAGATACCAAACAGTGGATTAGACCTCTAATCCACGTCTGGCAGCAGGAACCAAGAGTGAGGAGTATGTATTTCACTTTTGAGTAGAGCTGAGATTAATCTTTCCCCAGAGACCTGAATTAGTATTCAGGAGCAGAACTAGATAATGCTTTTCTTACGGGGGTGTAGTACTCCATGATGGGGTAGTGCAGCTTCTTTCCCTTGGTTGTGCGGCCGGTTAGAAAACATGTCTGGCAGATGTCCACATTGAACTGCTTCAAACTGCGATATCTGTCAAGATCAATAAAACAGTGAGGCTGAGGTGGTTTTTGCATGAGCTGTGGATGGAGTTTGTGGGAATAGTTGTTTTACTCATCTTGTGGGGACAAAAATCTGTTTAGACTGTGAAGGGACTTGACCTCCTTTCTAAGACGAAGATATTACATGGTTGGTTAAATGTTGAAGTAAGATTAACTTTTGGTTAAAATTATGGCTGGTCTCATGCAGTCTGTCTTTTAGGGCCACAAACACAATTGTGTAAACGACAAGTGTGTCTGAACTATATTTTGGAATATGCTATTCCTTACGTGCACTTGATATTGTGTGCAAAATTAAATCACTTATTTTTCAGTCTGTCATGGAGACGAAGAACATCACAGAATAGCTGAAGCACAATAAATTAATGAAAGTGCACACACAGAAGCGCACACAGCTGCTGCCCTCTTTTACCACATACTGCAAATGCATTTGAGCTTGTAGTGGACAAAGATCCTGACAGTATGAATGGAATAAAAACAGAAAACTCACAAATATTTGCTTCAGCATATTTGAAAAAACAAAAACAAAACTGCACTCCAAGTAATGCTACAGTTATTATTTGCTTCTTTCTTTTGACATCATATTAGACATTCTTTTTTATTTTACATGGCGCTGCTGTCATACATTTATTATTATCATCATTTCCATTGGCTCCTCTCTGACAGTTTTCAAAGTCTGTTTTCTTTGCTTTTTTCTTAAAGAATCAAAACCCCAGTTTAGGAAAATGTTAGAAGCAACCTCTTTAGTTCAATCTGGAAGAAACAGAACTAAGTGGATGATGATATTTATAGTTTATTTGTTGAAGCAAAACAACATTTTTACACCAGCACCACAGGAGAATCATGAAAGTCTAATCATTTTATATTTTCATGTAGTACATCCTACAAAAGACTGATGACTTATCCATGAATGAATAAATGAATGAATGAAAGAATGAATAATAGATAGACTGATACACCGGGAGGTCAACAGGACACACCTGCATGTGTCTTCATTCACTCAGGCAGGCATTCCTACCTGAAGCCCTTGATGGGACACTGTTTGCAGACAGAGCATTTGGCCTGGTGTTTGGTTAACTCTGCAGCAGCAACACGGTGGAGGACCGGCAGCCAAACCATCGACTGGGGCTCAAGGCTCGTCCATTCAAGGAAGTGAGAAACCTCGATTGCAGGTTTCCCTGGGGCCTTTGAAAAAAACATATTGTGAGCAATACAAACTTAAACCAGCAGGTACTGTATCTAAAGTAACAATAATGAAGGGGAGGGCTTTCTTCTCAAAGGGGGTTCCGGCTATTTCTGAAAAGAAACAAATGATGTCGTAGAAGATGAGATGATGATAGTAAACATGAGAGAAAATGTACAATAACATAAGATGCCTCATGCTTTTATGCAAGTAGTTAAGAAATGATACCTTTCTGTGCATGAGAATTAGCATGTTTGTCATTTGGAGACAGCTTGTGTGTTTTCCCAGAAAATGGAATAAAAAGGAAGTCAACCTAATAAAGGAATAACTTGCCAAGTGCTAAGAATCCGTGATGTGCTAAATTCTCATTAAGTCTGCATCAGAGATGCATTAAGAGGTTGATTTCCCCGGGGCTCTCCCACTGCTCAAGCAGAGAAACATAATAAATGTGTGTGTGTGTGTGTGTGTGTGTGTGTATGTCTGTGTGCTGATAAGAGACAGTGAGGTGTACAGGGGTGTGTGGTCTCCAGTGGGTGAAGAAGCTCTTCTGTTATGATGGTAGCTGGCTTTACTCCCTGTGGGAGGTGAAATGGCAGCTCCTTGATCAGTGAACACCTGGAACTCAAAGTGGATATGCTGAGAATGGCACTTTGTCACATACAGTAGCAGCACACACAGCAGATGGGGGGTTTAAACATCACTGGAAAAAGTATTTCATCTAACATGTAATAACCCAGGACAAGCCTTTTTAGCATTGTATACCTAGAGCAAATGTTTGCATCTTTTGGAAGATTATTGTATAGAAAGATTCACACGGAGTGAAGTTATTCTCCTGGTTTACTTAGTCCTGTTAACCTCCGTGCATGCTGCCATGTTCTGAGTAAACCAGGTTATTCTGGGCAAGTGCCTTACTCAGCCTATTCTGTCCCGGGTCAGTTTCATTCACTCCTCTGTCAGCAGAGTCAGTTTGACGTGACAACAAATGCTGAAACCAAATAAAATCTGTCACTCATTTCTGAGCAAAGCGATAAATTGGGACACTTTTCACTCCCCAGTTTGCTACAAGGAAATGCTCTGACACAGAGAAAATGGAGGCATAATTAGACTTTAAGCAGCCATTGCTGATGAGGCAAGCATGGACCAGAATACATTTTGCTTTACTTCCTGTCTTTGGCTTGTTTTCTTCCCTAACCTAACTGTCCCAGTCTTTGTCTTTGTGTTACGGTGTGTTCAGACCAAACGCGTTTTGAGCGTCGAGAGCGGCAGGTTTCCATGTAAAGTGTATGGGGGGGGCACGGCAAGGGGGCGTCGAGCGCTCTTTGAGCGTTTTCGACGCTCAAAGGCAAGCATGGACCAGAATACTTTTTACTTTTAACTTTCTTACTTGAACAAATCCAATCTGTGAAGTGCTCCACTGCTAGAGACTAAGAAAAGCCACTAACAGTCAGCTTGAAGCCTGGGAAAGATGGGTTGTCTAATTAATATGACGATATGAATATTTCAAGAATGCATCCTCTTCATAGGAAAACTTTACTGTCCATTAACTAAGATTTTTGCTTGCCTGGAAAGAAAGTTTGCATATGCTTCTTATTAAAGCATGCCTTTTGTTTCATTGCCTACTTGTCCTCCAGTGTTTTCATGTTTGTCCTCTCCTGAAGTGTTCTCATGACAGAACCAGAAATGACAGCTCAGCTCATTAGCTACGGCTTTGTCCACTTCCAGACCCTGTTTTTACCTCATATTCTCATACTTAGTTCAATTATATGTTTTACAAGATAATATTCAACAAGACATTTTCCCATGAGTATCATTCTGTATTATGTAATGATGACTATACATGTGCATTTAATGGAAAATAATATTCATATGATGTAATTCTTAAAGCAAATATTCTGAATATGTGTGCCATAGTTGTGGCTTCTTCAGATAGTGGAAGATGAACACATTCATTTCATGTAAGATGTAATTATCTCTGTAAATTGCTTACTTACAAAGCTAGCAGCTTTCCTTCTTTATCTAATCTAGGTTCTGTCTTTAAAATTTTAATAATGTTAATAACAGCGATTTTAGATATTGGCATTTTTACCTATATCGATATACAGACTTGGACCAGTTGCTAATTTCTGATACAGATAATATTTTTGGAGCAAGTTATGCAAAACAATAAAAATCTCCTATATTTTGTGATTTTGCTAGACAGAGGAGACTGAGTTTAATATATAATATCCGCATATTGTGTAAAGGTTTTGTCATTATAAAAGTACAAAAGTGATTCTGACTATTTCTGATTTTCCATTTCAATGTTGATATCGGCTGATAACATTGGTATGCTGATAATATCTGGACGTCTGTAGCTTTTAATATGTATTATTCTCTTGTCTCAGACAAATAATTTTTTAATCTATATTGTAGTTTGATTAAAATTTTGCTAAACGTCTACATACTTATATCTCAAATAAACAAGTTTTCAATACGTCTTCCACA
Source organism: Telmatherina bonti (assembly GCF_933228915.1). NCBI lineage: Eukaryota > Metazoa > Chordata > Actinopteri > Atheriniformes > Telmatherinidae > Telmatherina > Telmatherina bonti. The sequence goes on along the minus strand of NC_136610.1, from coordinate 21,667,800 downwards.
TTTCTTACTGAGCCAACTAAGCTTTTGCTTTAAACACTTATGCTTTCACTGCTCTTACAGTGCATGAACATGTTTCTCTAACAGGGATGCCGAGCATCTTATATCCACGAAGCATCACAGCTGCAGGAGTTTAAACATGTAAGTGTTACCTGATCAGCAGTGCTTTGTTAAATCAAAACATATGGCCAACAATTGCTTTTATCTGCTCTCAGAGTCCACAAGCATGTGTTCTGATCAGCACATCTGCTAATGTGTTTAGGTGTGAAATGCGCGAATGGACAGTGTCCTCACCATGCGGAAGCAGCTTTGAACACTTGGCTCCACGTTGCTGCCACCAAAAGCAGCGACTTCACCCAGCTGTCGGGGGATCTGGATGGCTTCATGGAGCAGCAGGCTGAGGTGACGCTGGTCTGTCAAACCTCCAGGACCAGACACCTGACTGAATAAATCTACAAAACATGCATGTAGTTTTATGGAGATATGCCTTTTTTTTTTTTTTTTACCTCTACATATTTACAACTGTAAAATAAGGGCATTTGTATTTATTGCTGCATCTAATTTACAGCTTTTTGAAATGTATATTGGAAATTTATTCCCAGATGCAAGAAGAACTTCAGTAAAAGGAACAAAACTGGCGCAAACAATATGAGTTTTCATCACTTTATTACCAATTCACTTCAAAATGCTTGACATAATGCCCAAATAACCCAGTAGTACCAAATGAAATTCAATACAGTGACATGCAGAAAGAGATCAGATCAGTCCTAGTCACCCAGCTGGTCAATTCAGAGATGGAAGATTTGCATTAAGCAGCATTTTGTCAGTAAAGAGCTCTTTACTAAGCAGCAGCCATGGCTGCAAGTCTGCCTGCCACTGAGGAGATGGATGATGACAGGCATGAGAGCTGGCTGCAGAATGCAAGTATAAGCATTTCAAGACCACCCCCACCCCACCAGTGCACACACACACACACACACACACACACACACACACACACACACACACACACACACACACACACACACACACACACACACACACACACACACACACACACACACCGCACACTTTGTACTTATGCATCCTCACAGAGAGAACATTTTGCTTTAACTCTTGCAACTTGAACAGCCTTCTCATAACCACAGTCAAGGGATGTTTGATGTTTTAAATGTTCCCACAAAGCTCCTCAAAAGGAGTTTTGGCCATGTTATATGGACACATTTGCAATAAAGAAATCCATTACATCTTAAATATGCAGCTTGCAATGTTTCAAACTCTGTGGGCAGGTAATTGTGTTCCTTGGCTTAGAGGCATGTCCAACAAATAATCTTACTGTTGTTGAGATGTTTCACTGGAAAAAAGACTGCAAACGAAGCCAAGTATTATTAATTCAGGTAAATTTATTTATTTATTTTGTCTTGTCTAGCATTTAAGCAAGCAGATTGATGTTCTGGATGCTGTGTTCTGCTGAGCAAATTTATTTTGCCAAGGGGAACTTTTATAGATGTAATGATCCCCTTGTATTTCTTGATTCTTATTTTATTTTTCTATTTGCTTTGGATAATAGCTTGTATTACAGAGTTTATGCTGCTGGACCTGACCGGAAAGGACAGGAAAGGGGCAGAAAGAGAACAGAAAAGAGAACATAAAAAACAAAAGAAAGAGATCAATGCATACACGTATATGCACATACATACCCACCTACATATACATGTATATACACTCGCACATACATTATATATATATACATACACACATACATACATACATATATATAGATAGATATACATTCATACATACATACATATACACACATACATACATACATATATATATATATATATATATATATATATATATATATGTATACATATATATATATGTATATATATATATATATATATATATATATGTATACATATATATATATGTATATATATATATATATATATATATATATATATATATATATATATATATATATATATATATATATATATATATATATATATACATATACATATAGATACACATACACATACATACGTACATATACATACATACATATGTACACACACATACCCACCCACACACATAAATATATACACCCACACAAGCCAACTCTAGATTCATGGTCCCTGTGGAGAACAAAACCATTGACAATCAGGAGGACCAGAAACTAGCAAGTTAAATCAAAAAGACTTGCTGGATGACTCAGTGACTGTGATACATGCAGAACATTCATGCAGAACATTTAGAGTGGAATGTGTTCAGAGAAGAGAGGTAAATTAATTTAAATAGAATGAAAAGATTTTGAGCTAAAGATTATCAAGAGGGGTCAGCAGCAGAACACTAATGCCAAGATCTACTAAAGGTTTGCATGTACTAAAAGATGTGCATACTTATTGTACACGCAAAACATGTGCAACAGTGCGCACTGAGGGTCATTTCTTTCAAAAGTGCAAAATAACACGACTGCATCCAGTGCGTGCTCAGGATGGGGGACCGAATCGAAGATTTTATGCGATTTGTTGGTTTCCTCGGCTAGGCTATTTATCATGACTCGGCTTGAAGTGGTGTCCCAGTAAAGTGCCATAAATTTTTTAATTAGAATGATACAAAGAGAGCTGTATTGGATTGGATTGGATTGGATTGAATTGAATTGAATTGAATTGAATTGAATTGAATTGAATTGAATACACGTGCATGTGCCAAGTATCTTGGGTCAGTGCATAATTCTCATATTTTCCAAAAACAGTCTTCTGTTCTCCAAGTCGCGAGCTGGAAAGTTTTTAGATGGCTGGCTTCCAGTTGGATCAGTTTTTGAAATTGTTAAAAAAATAACTGAGGCCTACAACAGAAACCAGACTGTCATATATTTGTCTTTTCTTTTCTCAAGGTGACAGTACATACATCCTACCCCTGATCTTTCTTTTGTTTACCTTTGGATTTCTTTATGCTGTCTCTTTACATTATCCTGTTTGCATAATTTTATCGACAGAATTGACTTTTTCATAAAATGTGTGGCAGCTGTAGGTCATGCTTCATATGCTAGATTTACTGTACAGCACTTTGGTCAGTTGTTTGTTGTTTTTAAAGGGCTTTAGAAATAAAAATGGGAGGGTATTATAATGGTATGCTTTCTGTCCAAACTTGCCATGCTGCAAACCGCGCCATTTGCAAAACTTTCATTCAGACAAAATCTGTCTCAGACATGTTTGCACCTGCCACCCATTTACCCAATCACTATTAGTAAATCACCTGCAAACCATGGTTCACCCCCAAACATTACTACTCTCATAGTAGATCTGGCCTTAAGTGGTGGAAGATTAGATCAGTCAAAAATGGAAAAATTGTTCTATTTACAACTAGGATCAGTCATTTTAGCAGCTACCAGGATTTAAAAGTCCAGTCTCAGATCCTGCATCTGATATAGCTGTTAAAGGGCCAACTAATCACTCCAAATGCTAGCTTTGGATTTTTGCTGTGTGTGCAGAATGAGTCAGACTGGGGTTACAAAAGAACAATAAAAACTAATCTCAGACCAGAGCAGCACACAAATAAAACATTACATGATTTATAAAAGTAAAAGGATGGAGGAAGTGGTTCAGCTTTTTGCAAGTTGATTTAATGAAGTTTCTGCGTGAATGGCATCTTTGGCAAGCAATCCTTTAAGGCTTCTGGTGTATTTCAAAGAAGTAAAGAAAGCTTTCTCCAGTATGGCAGCGGAGCCATTTCCTCCATTACACTAAGTGGATGTCTTTATGTGATACTGCAGGCAATCAGGGTTGCTTTGTTTTTGATCATTGCAGCTGAGGAGATGCATTCACCTCCACAAATCAGACTCACATTTGTATTTCTCTTGGACGTCAGCATTGCACAAGCTCACCAATCCCATCTTAAAGCTGAGAAGTCGCATCTTGCCATTTCGAGCACTGTGGAAAGAAAGCGAAGGAAAAGAGTTCAAGAATTATGAATTCTGAAAGGTGAATAATCCCAAATCACAGCATATGGGGACGTAGTAATAACTTCATACAATCATTACTTGACCCCTGCTGGGAGGGATTACATGGGTCAAAGCGGCACAATACAGGTCAATGAAGTTGTGTGAAATTGCATTAGAGTGCATTCAGAGTAAGTAAAGGCACCACCGGGACTCGACAAAGTGTTGTGTCCACTGGTTTATGCCCATAAGTGCCATAACATGCTCAAGTCACTTTTAAACACATGCATACCTTGAGTATAAACACACACACACAAATACTTTACATATCTCTCTCAGCTTTAAAAGTGCTTTCCATGAATGAATAATCGCCTTATCATTAACTTATTATCATTAACAGCAAGGCCCATCAGCAGGACCTTATTTTCAGCTTGCAATAAAAAATAAATAAATATAATTAATATGGGAAAGAAACTGAGGAGAGACTGAATTTGAGAGGCAAACACACCATTTCTGGTGCCAACACAGCCTGGAGGAAGTGCCAGGCTGCGTTTCATTGGCAGAAAGATGGCTAATTAATTTAACATTCCCATCTTTAAGTGATAAATCAGGAACATCACATTGGCCATTCAACATCGGATCAATGAAGCATAAAATTGAGTTAAAAAGTTAATTCAATTTCAAGAAATGACTTTCAATATTTAAGACACATGTAATAGATTTTTAATCTAGTTGAAATGCAAGAGAGAATCACCCCGTCACCCCCTTTAGATTCAGGGCTGGGTTGAGTCCATATGAGCTGGGGAGCACATTGACTGTCAGCACCTTTCACACATACTTTCTGCTGTGTGCCACATGCTAACTTGAAAATGTACTTCTGTGCTGCTCCTCAGGGTGCACATCAATCCTGCATGCCCAGCTCATGTGACAGCCCTCTGGAGCACGCACACACATCATGCTGTTTAAAAGTAGGAACACTTATTGGTACAAAGCATATTTATAAATGTACTCACAAACTCACACAAGTCTCATTCACATTTCCTCCAACTATTTATTGGGAAACAAAAGCAATTACAGTAATGTCTTCAGAGGGTAAAGTCTCTGATATTCTCTCATTAGCAGCAAGCATTAGAAGCTGGATTTACAACACTTATTGAGATATTCTTCTCTACTGTGTCTATGATTTTTTTCCCCCTGGAATTGGGACAAAAGAGGCATCTGAGATCACAGACGGCCAAGTATTGATATCAAAGACAATTTGTTTCTGTTGTGTCTCAGGGAAGGTGACTGGCCCTCTGCCCGGACAGTGTTATTGCAGCTTTAGCAGGTCTGACCTCATTACATACTCACCTCATTACGTATGGCATCTCAAATAGAAGAGTATGCATTATTGTGGAGTATGTTATATGTATTTATTTGTTTTTATTAATAACTTAACTCAGTAACAACTTAAAGCAATGTGATGGAATTGATAGCCTTGCTCTTCTGTCTACACCTAGCTCTTTAAAATGTTTAGATTAGAGATCTAAAACAGGACCACAAGTAGGATATGCTGCAGTCATAGTTATGGCTGCATAAGTAGCACACCAGTTTGCAGGATTTAAATTTACCTTGAAAAGACTGGGACTGTTAAATATTGCATCATACATATAAAAATAAAATAGGGATACATGGGAAAAAAAAGTTCACACAAAAGGCCTAAGTTAAAAATACAGCTAAAAGTGTTGATGAATTAAAATGAATTTAGCTGTCTTGGTAAAATAAAAAAATTACCATCACTGACAGACAGAAGTGCCATTCAGCAACATTTTATTCTGTGCAGGAAGTGGAGGCTGGAAGCCAACAAAAACACAAACATTGCAAAATTGAAACTTTGCCTATATATACAAAGTGTGTGCACAGTTATTAGATGAATATTCTACCTTGTCACTATGTATGTGCATGTTTTCTGACTTCAAACCATGAACACTTGAGAGTTTGAAAATTAAAATGTTTAATCCAGAGGGCTTGGAAGTTTCAACAAGTAACTTCTGTACTCTACGCATGTTTTGTTACTGACTTGCCTTTCTGGACCTGTTAGTGCATCGCCCAATTTATTTTCTTTTTATTATTTCCTTCCAAGAAGTGAACCCTAGATACCCCCTTTCCTTTATAAATTCAGTCGGTGATGCATAATCAAGGTGTGCCGGGTCTATGTTTGAGATCCTCAGTTCTAGTCCTTAAGGGCCTGTGTCCAGCAGGTTTTAGAAGTCTTCCAGGTGCACCACATCTGACTCAAATTTATGCATAATTTGCAACTCTGCATCAACCTCTGCACAAGTCTGAGGTGTGTTGCAGCAGGGAAACCTCAGAAATCTGCATTACTACATGATGCTAAAAGCCAGAAATTGTAAAAAGTTTTTCCAAGTCAGGCTCTCAAGCCTACTGCCATGTGATTGCTGCACAATCAAAGATGTGCTCACAAATAGTATACAGCATTACAAAATGTTTTTCTGTTGTTTTTTTTTTTTGTTTTTTTTTTTTTTTAGAAAAGACTTAAGAGAAATAAATATTAAGCTACATGGAAATAGTCATTCTCCATTGTGAAGAAGTTAGGAGAACTGCTTGTTATGGTGTAGTTGTTTTGGGGTTGTCTCAGTTCTGTTTTTTTCTTTTATTTTGTAGTTTTTCCTGTTTTGACTTGTTCTGTGTTCATTAGTTCCCGAGTTCATGTAGTTCACCCATTTCACCTATATCTTGTTGTGATTTGTGTATTTATACCCTTCAGTTGTAGTTTTAATTTGCTGGTTCATCGTGTGTTTTGTAGTAGGCTTCCATGGACAGTACATTGTTAAAGTCTGTTCTGGGCACCTACTCTGCTTCCCTGCATCCCGTCTCTGCATTTGGGTCCACACATGACACTGATCCATGACACTGCTAACTTCTAACAGTGTCCAGAAATAAAATGTGGTATTTCTCAGGGTAAACGTCAGGGTAATACTAATAATAAAAAATAAAGACCCCACCAATGCAAACCTTCACAAGTTTAAGCCTGAAGATGTAACTGAAATGACTCTTGATGGAGAAGAAAGAGGGGCCAACTTTGGACATGAATGACAGAGATAACCATTTTAAGTCATGCCAGCTAGCAAACTGGAAGAGGATGGGAAATATTTCTTAAGCTTCCAATACATTTTAAAATATATTTTTATAATGTGTTGTGGGTGGCAGAAAGACATCTGCAGATCCTAAATGTTTATGCAGGGCAATGTTGCTTCACATGCATTTAAATACTCCATTGTTCATCCAACCAGTACATGCCTCAAAGACGAGAAAAGAAAAATAATCTCGCCTATTTATTAATTTATCTAAACATATGAGTTGTAACAGGGAATGCTGTTTTACAAAAACTTAAAAAAACAACAACAACTGAATAGGAGATACTGGTCAACAAATTTAAACTACTTATAAGTATATAAAAAAAAAACCAAAATAAGAACATTGTCTTTATGTTGTTCAGCCTCTACTAACTCTGCCTGCTCACATATTGGTCTGAGCAGGATAAAACTTTTTCTGAATATAAACATTCAGGATTAAGGTTTAACAACATTTTAGACTCACAAAAAGTATTGTAAATGTTTTACAATAGAATCATATGAGATGATATCTCTTATCAAAATGTTGCAGACACAGCATAATATCAAACTTAATTAGCATTTTTGACAGAAATTGTGTCACTTTATAAGTTATACCAACTGCGTTGCACTGGAGTTTTTTTTAAAATGGTCTTGTACTTATATAGTGCTTTTCCAGCCATGCAGACCACTCAAACCACTTTACACTACTTGTCACATTCACCCATTTGCGCACACCCTCATACCCCGATAGCCACATCGGAGGGCAGCTTGGGGTTTAGTGTCTTGCCCCAGGACACTTTGGCATGTAGTCAGGGGAAGCCTGGAATTGATCTCCCAACTTTCCAGTTTGAGACGACTGCTCTCCCGCCTGAACTACAGCCGCTCCCGAAGCTGAAGAGTCTTCCAATCATTAGCATTCCGTTCATTATGTCAGATGATGGAGCAAATTTTGCACAACTGTACAGTCAAGGCACTCTACTTAGTCTACTCATCAGAAACACAGTGAAAAAGAAAGCTGAGTTTTCTAGAATTGTTTAAAGGAGTCAGAACGTGGTCTTTTCATGTCTCCACTGTCCTCTAAGTGTTTTAAAATAATTGTTTAAAAACCTATTAAAACAAAAAATGTTCAAAAAGTGCTTGTTTTGACCATTCATTAATAATACAACTTTTCTCATGAGATTTCATGTGAGATTTTGATAAACATAGAGGGTTGATAAGGGTCAATTTTTCCCAATTGTTTGCAAAATGCACAAGAAGGCAGCAGCAAGCAGAGAGGCCGGTGGATTATCAGCAAATAAAAGAAAAAAAATAAATAAAAAAAGTAATCCATCTGTCCCTGGTAGTTTGGTCCACTGATGAAGGGAGAGGAAAAACATTCCAGTGTTGGTTTTGGCAACAGACAACCAAGCAGTGGACATGGGACGCTGTTTCTACATCTTCTCACAGCTTGATGATAACGGCGACTGAGGCAGGCCCACCAGGTGTATTTAGGCGTAGAAGAGGGGTGTGTTTCGGTCTAGAACAGATGTGGGTTCATGCAATTTGACGAAATCCCGGGGACAAATAAAAAGAAATGTGTTTGCGAGACTTCAGCCTTGTAAAACAGTTTTGCTGCAAACAAAGCGCCCAGTCAACACTTCCAGTCAACGCCAATACATGTTTTAACTTGAAAAAATGCAATTTCTGTGTGATGACACCTTTTATATTAATGTAAAGGTGTGTTTATGAAATAGGAGTGTGACTGACACGTCAACATTAACTTGCAAAGCGTTTTATATCACAAAATAGATTTTAACAAGAGTACATCCAGCATACTCACCTGTCATATACGTTGAGCAGCCAATTGAGACACATGTCAACACAAAGTGGAATGTTGACCAGGATGGACCTCTCCTCCTCCAGCCTTTCGTACAGAGCTGTCAGACCATGAATCACTTCCACAACATCCATCATGTGCTCCCCCTGCTGCAGCTCCTGCTCCCGAAACACCTCCGTAAGGCTGCTCAATGCAACTAAATCCACTAAACACAAAGCAGATTAGCATTTAGCAACCTACCTACCGTGCACATTGTTCACATGTGTAACATGGTGAGTAACTCTTTCATTATGAACACAATCATTTGTTTATAAAAGACATACTGCTATTTTTGTTGGGTTCATGTGCACTAGCATGCACACATAGAGGTGTGCTGAAGCCTTTGCTATTTTGCTAACATTATTAACACACATGAATGCACACTCACTTTCAAACACACAGACACAGGGCAGGTGCATCATCTTCCATTCAGCAAACAGGAGAACAAGCGACAGCAGTGCTTATTCACCCTTTTTGGCCACTTAAGCCCTGCCATATGTTTCAAGAGCAGTAGCACAAATTTGATTTCACTCTTCTAAACTAATTTGATGGCCCATCCCTAGGAGTGGAACTAAAAGGGTGTCCGTTGATGCCAGGTATAATTGGATAGCACGATAATGAGGTAGGATACAGAAAGAGGAGATAAGAGTAATATTCTCAGGGACGGGAGAGAATCACCTAAAAATGCATTTCTAATGGGCTCGAACGCAGCATTGCTCAATCATTCACAAAAAAGTGCAGAGAAAGAGTGAAAATTCTCCAGTTATCAAGGCAGCCGGGCAATTAAATTCTGTAATGATGTCAACTCATAGAACCCACTAGGGTAAGATAAGAGAACTCGGAAGTGAAAGAAAGTGGGAAAGAATCCAAAAGACATGTTTTGTGCATGTACTGACTTTTTCTTACAGCAACAGGAAAGAGGAAGGAAAAGAAATTGGATGAACACGGATAAGGAAATGTGCAATAATGTGCCCTTTTTGAACACAAGTATGAGTTGGATTCTAAAAAATTAAGCACTATAGTTGTTGGAAAAAGGACAACCAAAAAAGCAGGACCCGAAAGGGACACAAAATCAAGCTTCAACCAAGCAGCAAAAGCTAATTGCTTTCTGTTTTGTAAGTCAAATGGACCAATTAATAGCTAATTACCCAGCATGTTCCACATCTAGGCCAAGATTAAAATTAGGAAGGAGTCTGGTAGGTGAGTAATTCTAGTGGCTTCGAAGATTATACATTTTGATTGTTGCTTTTCAAAGCAAGTATTTGTGAACAATGATTATTTTCACAGATTTATAAATAAACATGCAAAATCCATTTGTTATATGTCATTTTCACACAAAGCATGTAACAGCAAATGACTGATGATGTAGGGGCTGAGTGTATCCAGTCATTTTAACCCCGTAGACAGAAAATAATGAAATGCAACAGTGTACATACATCTCAGAGCCTTCTGAACTCGTCGCAGCTTCATAGCTGTTCTGTATGCTGAGAACTTGATGTTGTTCAGATCCGCTAATGGAAGGGAAAAGAGATCGAAAAAGATTAGAGAGATGAGAGAAAACTAATCCATTCTGCTCACTCTCCGCTCTGCCATCGAGGAATCACACATCGCTATCTGTTCCTCTGTTTATCACATCACTGCAGCAGTCATTAGTAGTTTATTGTTTCACCAATATTTTCTCTTTGTGTGTCTGTGCACATGCATGCCTGACTAAGCCTGTGACAGCATGCATATCTCCCCTGCAAGTTCCCCGTGTCAGATGAGATTAACTGTAAAACACATAATGTCGTTTAATAACAATTAATTAGAGGCTAAGCGGGAAGCAATCACAGCACAGGCAAATTGGACCTTGTAGGTTAATGACAGTAGAGATGTAGTCCCTAAGGTGGCTGAAATACAAGCCCCTTAATGAGCTGCATTACAAGGCCTTCAAAGCAGAAACCCAGGAGCACCCATGCTACTGGTGTTGCAGCAGCCCAATGGGGGTCCTGGATGAGTGAGCATGATGGGTGCTTTAATTGTCTCTTTACTCACCCAGTGCTTGGTACAGTTCTGTCATCTTTGGATGGTCCCAGCACGTTGTCTGGGCCTGATGGCTGAAAAAAAAAAAGAAAGAAAAGTCAATGATTTCATTGAGGTAGGAGACATGGGGTAGGTAAGAATTGTGCACAAATAAGCAGAGGCAGAAAAGTGAGTCAGTGAGTAAAAGGAGTGAAATGAGAGGGCAGCAAGAAAGATAGAAAGAGAGATTCCTGAAAGCAGAATACGATGACTGCTGCTTTCAAGTTACAGTGATTTTAGTTTAGGAAAGTAAAATGTGAAAGACAAAAAGATTTCAGGGATTAATAATTGCATCACAGTACTACTGCTAAACTCTACGCACAAGTGCAAAATTAAATCCACCTTGTTGTCTAAAATCTATCATCTTTAAAATAAATCAAAGAAAAGGAGAAGTGCTACAGAATAAATGAGAAGCTCCAGTACAGGAAATCTGCCAGAACCTAAGAGTGTTTCAGAGCTGGACTCATCGCTTTTCCCATGCAAGTGATCATCATTTGCTGCTCAGTGGACTGTTACTCACTGTGCACCTCCTAGTCCTGCTGGAATTACAATATAGTCTTTAAAGATAGGTAGACTAAACAAAGTCTACCTTTGCACAAAGACCCACACAGTTGTGTTGAAAATTATTAATGGGATTAATGGGATAGAAATTATTAATGGGAATATAGAGGAACAACATGTTTGCAAAGCAGCTCAGATCTGCATGTAAACACAGAATACCATCTTAAACAGAAATATACTGGAACACTCCCATTTTACCAGTTTATAAGTAAAATACCAGCAACACTTGGTAAAATTCTGGATAAAGTAAAAAGCTAAATAAATGAATTATCAAGCAAACAGAGCACATAGTGTCTCAAAAATGTATTTTAAATCTTTTAGTCTTTATCCAGTCATTAAAGTTTTAAGCAATAAAATTGAAATTTTGGTTTGTCCTAAGAATAAAAAAGATTGACCCTGTTATATTGTATAAAGTTATACATGGTTTAGAAATCAAAGGGGATTTTTTTCTCTTGACTAAAACATGTCAAAAGTTTCTTTTTTTCTGGTGGACAAAATAAAATTTCACATAATGTAAAAAAAAAAAAAAGTCATGGAAAAAAGTAACATTTAACCTGCTACAAAAAAGGAGATTTACTTTGACATTGTTGACACCGACCCCGACAATACACTTACTTGATATAGTAGGGCACTTTGTTTGGGGAGATGGCTCGCTCCCATGGTATCTGCACTGAACCTGTGCAAACACACACAAAGAAAAAACAAATCAATTTCAAAATGGACATGTCATGCATGAAAAGCCATTGTGCACATTGTGCCTGACAGCGTCCATTCAGGCCTTAACAGAGCTGCTCCCTGTACAACCGGCGCAGTGAAGCCATAGAGATGAGTCTATTGTGAGGATTTCCACAGAGCGTTCATTTGTTTGGCACAGCCTAATAGATTACAGCAGGAATCGTGAGACTAGGTCACCGTTGTATTTTAACTGACTCCCAGACTGAACCATAGGGGGTTCAGCCACAGATCAGAGAGGACAGACTGAATAACAAGGGGCAGGAGGCAGAGTGCAGACACAATATTCCCACACTCTATTTAATAAATAACATAAAGAATTGTGATTGATATATTGTTATTTAAATCTAACCATTCATAAAATCTAAAAGAAGTTTGTGGTGGAACTTGTGACTTAAATACCTAAAACATTATGAGGAAGTCAAATTGAGATTGAGAAACTAACTGAATATTTAATATTATTTATTATTTTATCGGATTAGGTTGTAGTAAAGCAAATGCACTCAGTTATCTGTCACTAGGGTATAAATCCTTATTTATAAAGCAGGTAAAAACACTAAGTGCGCTGTAAACTACAGAACAGTTTTTGGGAGATTTTGCAGTAATACTTTACCATCTTTTTATTGAAAAAAAAGGGAAAAATATTGGTGGATGAAAAAAGAAACAAGTAAAAATGTAGATCCAGATTTTGTCTGACATCTCTCAGCCACCAACTAATCCCTAAGATTACTTTGCATGTTTTAAGAAAACTATATGATATCATTATAATGAAAAAACAGCTTTGGACACTACTTACAGAGGCACTAATCATGGCAGCGCAGGAGCAGGACCTGAACACCAGAGTGATCGAGGCTCAGATCTACCATACCAGGCAGGATCCCAGGTGCAGACTATGCAAAGGAGCCCCTGCAACAATCCAGCACCTCACACAGGGTGGTAGCATTGTGTACAGGATTATTTGTGCACAATATGGACTGGAAACCCCTAAGTCCCAGTGGAAAACTCCCCCCAAGGTGGTGGAGAATGAGAAAGCTAAGATCCTCTGAGACTTCCAGATCCAGACATAAAATGGTGGTGGCCAACCAACCGGACATAGTGATCATGGATAAGCAGCAGAGGAAAGCCGTAGTGATTGATGTATCCACCCCCAATGATGGAAATATCAGGAAAAAGGAGCATGAGAAACTGGAGAAGTTCCAAGACCTCAGGGAAGAACTGGAGAAGGCCTGGAGGGTGAAAGCAACAGTAGTACCCATAGTGATCGGAGCACTGGGGGTCGTGTCCCCACACTGGAGAAGTGGCTCCAACAGATACCTGTTGAAACATCAGACATCTCTGTCGAGAAGAGTGCAGTCCTAGGAACTGCTAAGATACCGCGTAGGACCCTCAAGTTCCCAGGACTCTGGTAGAGAACCAGAGCTTGAGAGACTAATATATATATATATATATATATATATATATATCACCCACAGGCCGATGAAAAAAATATTTTTTTGTTAATATATCCCAAGCGTGAATTGTGTGACTGAGTATAGAAAATCAATGGATGGACAATTGTCATTGATTCTACGCTACGTTTCCTTCAGCTCTGATTCCAAGATACACCATTACAAAATGACATGCTCATGACAAGCTTCACTACGTAGTGGGTACTGAGTGATAAAGGAGAAATTCCCAGTTTCAGCAGGGTGAAACGAGCTGCGCTTATCATATCTAACTGACTTGACTGTACTCAGTCCCTGTCACTGCATATCAGCAGTTGACAGTCTAAAATTAAAACAAAACTTGTCTCCACTTTCACTTACATTGGCAAACTGGATGAATATCCTTTTCATATATGTAGATATTGTACATGTACGAGCAAAGCTGTCCTCCTGGAATATCTGGTTTGCCATAAATGTTTCATCAAAATGCAATCAGTTCCTATTACTTTAATTTTAACATCATTGCATACTCAGCATTATTTTTGCTTATTTCCATAACTCTTTCATATAAACGATCAAACAAGTAATAAATTATACTGATCCCAGTGTGGCAGCTTTTTCCAATGCTACAACAGTAAAGTCAGTGGGTTTGATGAGGAAACTGCAGACACATGAGCAGATGCAACCACTTCCGATACACTTCAATAGCCAGTCCTGCAAAGTAGAGCTATTGCACTAGATCGTCACTTTAAATTAAATCACATTATCAGGCTTCTTGCTACTTTCTCTGTAGCTTCTGAGGAACAGCAGGTAGAAGTTAGAAACAGAATTTCTAATTACAAGTGTGTATCTCAGCTCAGATGAGGGCCATGTGTGCTGGGGCTGAAGAAGACAGATGAACAAAGTCTGCCAGCTCCACCTCTAACCCAAATGCACTCACAACTTCATGCACATACACTCTCTACAACTCATCACAGTTTAACTGTAGTACAGCAAACCAAGCCCCCATTCCGTGATCCCCATGAATACACACACTCTTTGAGATGGTGCCTTGGCACAGCATGGCACAGACTGGTGCAACACAAGGCACCAACTTCAAATAGAAGAAGAGAACTCTTACTGGAGAGGAAGTGCTGCGATCCAGGGCCAAAGTCTCTGTGTGCATCCTGGAGCTGCTTCAGCCGCTCCTCTATGGAGCCCTGAGGACACGTACAAACACACACACACAAAGTTAAATCAAAGGGAATCCTGCTGTTTGTCCCTCTCCATCAAAAATCTCCACACAGACAACTTGCTTTTCCTCCATTAGTTAACTGCAGAATATAAATTATGCCCTTTTTTTCCTCTGCTGCCCCAGCTCTTGAAGGACTTTGGAAGCCTTTGAAGAGCAGCAGGTAGGAAATGAAGACTGAGATTACAAAATAATATAGTGAGTGAAAATGAGGACAGCCGCTGCCAGTGTGAAAAAGACTTGAAGGGTAAAGCGGGTTGAAAAGCCTAAAATTTCTTCCGTCAATAACCATGGAGACCGAGTTGACAGAATTAAGTTTGCCATTACAGTCGTAAAACCTTTCATAACAGGTGTGTTTCCCACCAAATGGGATTTAGTCTCACTAATCCTAGTTTATTTGAAAAGTATTGGGCTCGGCACATGAATCCGCCTTCAGCTGGATGTTGAACTGTGTCCTCAAACAATGGGAAATAAATCCAGTGACACGAAGGCACAGATAACGACAGAAAAAGAAGAGAAAATCTGAGGAGACACTGGATATCCAAAAGAAGCAGAAATGTGATGTGTAAGGTGTGACATCTCAGTTCTCCACCAGAAGATGAATAAAATACATACTGAAGCATGATTTAAATTGGATGAGGCTGATGCAAAGCATTGTCTGTGTGCCGCGGATATATTACTGCCAACTATTCTGTGATGTTCAACTTATTTGTTTTAGTCAATTCAGCAGCCATACGTAGGACAAATAAGTTAATTATACATGATTGACATTTGTTAGCTAATTAAATTTTGAAATACAAATTTCAGCCTCAGCGCAAGTAAAGAGACTGCAGTGGCAGAATTTATCATTTTTCATCTTAAGTAAAATGGGCAAAGAAAATATTTCTCCAATTTGTTTGCATTTAAAAATGTATGCTTGTTCAGTTATTTTAATAATGTAGACTGGTACAGAGCATTTAATTTCTATCAGGGTTGCGGGAAAGCTGGAGCCTTTCCCAGCAATTAGCAGGCAAGAGGACAGGTCACCAGTCCATCATAGAACCAACAATCACTCATGGTCACATTCACTTCTAAGGTGAATTTAGAGTGACCAGTTAATCTAACATGCATGTCTTAGTAGAAGACAAGCATGGATAGAAGAAGAAAGCCGGAGAACCCGGAGAGGAACCGGACATACAACATGCAAACTCTGCACAAAAAGGCCATATATATATATATGTATATATATATATATATATATATATATATATATGTATATATATATATATATATATATATATATATATATATATATATATATATATATATATATATATATATATATATATATATACACACACACACACACACACACACACACACACACACACACATATATATGTGTGTGTGTGTGTGTGTGTGTGTGTGTGTGTGTGTATTCAGTATATTTATAAACATATAAATAGAACAAGGTACACGAGGTACAAAAAAAGATAAAGCATTATTGTTGGTTAACTGAAAATTAAAATTTCCAAATTTGAATTGATATGCTGTATTTTAAAGTTTTAGGAAGATTTTCTCCTGTAAGCCAAAGAGAAGCGCCGTGATCATAATGCACAGCATCAAATTGGGTTCAAAAGTAAATAGAGTAAACATTTAACACCAGTTGTTTTTCTTTTTGTTTTTTTTTTAAATCACAGAATCTAAGCATCTTACAGTCATTTTGTCAAACATGAAAATCTCTGTTTAGAAAACAAATTAAAGACATATGAGGGGCCATCTGTGTGATGTCTAAAGATTGGCTTTATGACATTTAAATAAAAATCACTAGAAAATAATCAAACTGTTGAAATGATGCGGTTAAAGTTCAGACCTCAAGCTTACTGATATGCCATAGGAGAACTGCTAAAGTTATGGTCCTATAAGATGTTGAATAATTAAATCTACTCCTTCTTTAAAATTTAATTTGTTTTTATCAAATAAAAAATACAGCAGCATAATATGTCATGTGCTATTTTTCATCTGAGGTTGTATCTATCTACTTTCAAAGCACGGTAAAGGTCAAATGAACTTTTAATTAATCTTGACTCACAAACCTTAGAATTGCAGGAGTATAGTTTGTTTTTTAATTTTTTCTATGAACTGCAAATTACATTAAATATTCAAAGAAGCACAGCTTTTAATACTTAAAATAGCTGAACAAAGTAGAGTCCCTTTGTCAGGTTTTTTGTATAAAGACTATACTGCACTGCAAAGATAAAGATTGTACCAAAAAATTAAACCAATGCCATTGTTTTTTGTAAATTTTGATACTTAAACACAGCAGCAATGAAAATAAATACTGCATGCTATATTCACAGTGCCAACACTGAATTTTTATCAGAACATTTATTGTGCAAATTTTTATAAATAATTCTTCAACGAAAGCACAATAGCTGAAAAGAATCTTTATTATTTGATGTTATTCAGTCATAAATCAAATAGTATTTGTTTGTAAAGCACAAAAGTGATGAAAATCACTTGTGTAAGAGGCACTTCTGTGACTGATGTTCTCATAAAACATCTAGTAGTTCTGAAGACATTTCCCTTAGAACCACAAATGTCAACTTTGTGAAGTTGTGAAAGAAAGGTTAAAGGACCAGGAGAGTCATTAAGAAACAATGTCTTGGGAAAATGAATGTCTGCAAAATGTCATGACAATCAATCCCAGAGTTATAGAGATATTTCATCCTGGACCAAGGTGATGAGCAGACCAGTTGACATACCATCATTGCCATGCAGCATCATTCTATCCTTTTCCAAGCTAGACGACTATGTAAGAAAAAATATTCCTAAAACATTGGCACAAAGCTTTGTCTGGCTTTGCTTATTTATTGAAAAAAAATCCACGTCTCTCCGCTAGGAAGAGAAAGATTGAAGCATTTGACTTTATTTGTTTCAATCAGAGCAGGGAGCATGGAGAAACACTGGCTAACAAATCAAACATGCAGCTTCTGTTTGGTTTTGTTTTGCCCTGTTTTCTCCACCAACTGTGTCACTTTGGGCAATTTTGGAGCCACGGGGACAATTTGAAAGCAGAACAGAGTCAGTAAACAGCAAGGGTGCAAAGTGGATGCTGGAAAATTAGTTTCAGAGAATCATTCAAGAAACCCTAAACCATGAAGTTCAGAGAAGAGAGACAGAGAGCAGAAGAGGACACTGTGGCTGTTAAAGCAACATGTCAGTCTGTGGAAAGGTGCCATGAACATTATCTAATAGGAACATTATGTTCTAACATGGGGTGAAAGCTGAATGGGTTGCGTTGTGCTTGTAGGGAGCATGCACAGCTTCCTGATGATGGATGAAACTGATGCTTAAATAAAAACATCATTTAACACTAAAGCACCACGGATAGTGCATCCATACATTTAGCGAAGCATTGAAGGGGAGTGCAAGTTCAGTTCAATCTTTGAAAGGCTTTAAGCGGGAGTGCTTTGAATACATTTAAGTATTGCATTGCTTGTCTAAGTGCATGTGTTCAAGTCTGACAAGTCTGTTGCATACCAGAAATGTCCTGTTGGATTCAGATGTACTAATTATATATGGTCAGATTCATGCCTGTTTGAGATAGAGTTCACATTGTATTATGGTGCATTATTTTGTTTGAAGAGGCATGGTACACTCTAGAGAGGTCACCTGTCCTCTGCAGGACCAACACGGATAAGTCAAACATACACACACACTCACTCAAACTTGGAGTCACCAAGTAATCTAACATCCATGTCTTCGGAGTACGAGACAAAATACGCAGAGAAAAGCCACATGTACACAACTTCACACAGCTCAAACCCTCCTCCCTTTACGTGCTGCAAATCAACAGTGCTAACCCTCACACCACCCTGCAGCGCAGGCCAAAAGCCAATCTTTAAATTATAATTTATCTTATAAGTTATGAGGACCATTAAAGAGTACATGTGCGTGCTGAAAACAGCTTCCTGATGTCAGATTTGGATGCCGCTGCAGATTATTCCTAATGCACATTAATGTGCAATCCATTAAAGATACATACAAAATGTGAGTGCTGTAAATGAGTCCAAGCAATGGCTTAATGTGCAAATTTAGAAGGTAAACTTCTAATAATTTAGCTGCTGCTCGAGGCAGATGCTGCTTTTAAAATCACGTTTAAAAGAAATACTTTTGAAATTGTCTTGTATTGTGAAGGTCATGCTGTTCTAAATTAGCCATTATCATGGCAAATATATGACGCACAAATGAAAAAGAAGATTTGTAAGATGAAATACAACATAAGGGAGCTGTCAGTAAAGTTGAAAAATATTAAAATGTTGGACAAGAAAAGGACTATGACAATGAATGTGTTAATTAATTAACAAAAGCGGCAAAACAGACAGGTATTAACCATATCATTCATTCATTCATGTATTCATTCATTTTCCTAACAGCTTAATCCAGTTCAGGGTCGCAGGGAAGCTGGAGCCTATCCCAGCAACCAGTGCAAGAGACATGGTACACCCTGGACAGGTCGCCAGTCCATCCCAGGGCAGTAACCATTCATTACATTGTAATGTGTTTTGTTTGAGAGGAGAGATTTTGGCATCTTCTCTTGGCTGTTTTCAGGCTTTTTATAAATCTAAGCCCTAATGAGTGATTTTAGCCAATCACAGGTCACACAGGCAAGATAAAGTAGTAACAACACAAACTAAAGTTTTTGGAAAAGGTACCAGAGGTGTAGGTTCTGTTTGTAGCTAATTTATCATTTCTACTGACTACAGCTTTAACACAATATGGAATGGAAAATGGACAAAAATACACTTGAGGATGTTTTTTTCCCTCTCTCTCTTCCTTCAGGTGGTTTAGCCTCCAATTAGAGAGTGCAAGCTCTCATTAATATACTGTCATTTCTTTATCTTATGTCTAAACAGCTTACAGAAAACAACTCTCAAGTTCATAAAGATTTATTACAATGCTTCTGGGGAAACAAGGCCTTGGACTGACCGTAAACACCAGTACTTAAAATCCAGTTTAATGAGAATCCTCTAAAGGTTTTTTCCTGTTTCCCTGAACTTTTCTTCAAAACACAAAACAAAAAAGAATCAGTTAACACTTGAACGAGTGGCGATAAAAATATCTGTTAGAATACAAAGTGGTGGGCAGAACGTTTGTTCGTTCATTTACTCACTAAATATCATGGGCTGCATTCTTTATACTATGCGAGTATCAAGCAATTTATTTTAATGCTGTATTGAAAAAGTTTGCTGAGACCTCAGAGTCATGAAAAACAATTCAACTAATTTATCATTATTATTATTATTATTATTATTATTATTATTATTATTAGTGTTAATAATAATAATAATAATAATAATAATAATAATAATAATAATAATAATAATAATAATAATAATAATAAAGTTTGTATATTGTTGTTATTTGTCTATTATTCAGAAAGTTAAGTGAGGAGATGATTCCCACATTGGTGTCTTGTATAAAGCTACAGCTAGAGGGCAATTAGGCAGCCTAGCATTAAACTGTATACAAAGGCAAGTAGATAGTGTTGCTCCCTCTAACATTCTGTTATCTTATCTGCAGTAGCCAGCTATAGCTGTATGCATTTTTAAATGGTAAGCTGCAGAACGCAAATTTTGATGAGCTGCATGGGTAGTGTGGTGCTGGTTTAGGCTGTTGTAGTCCCAAAAGACCAAAGAGCAGGCACTGCTAATAAGGTCCCAAATATCACATGTAGATTTTATCCTTTATGTCACTGAGTTACTGCTGGATAAACTGCTGCTGACACCATCAAGGAATACATGCAAATCTGGGTGTGAACTCTACCTGAAGCACTTTCCATCTGTTGTTGAGATGCTCCAGGGTGCGTGCATTCTCCATGGATAAATGGACATCGGAGATTGCCAGCTGGTGGGCTAGATCATTGATTTGTTTCATGCCCTCTTTCACTTGGGTCAGTTCCTCCTTGAAAAGCTGCAGGAGCCAGAGCAAGCACAAGCAGGAGGGTAGAAAGCAGTGGATGTAAAAAGAGATGAGGAAAAATTAGCAAACAGATGGATTTTGTATATCTATATATAGAGATGAAGAGGGCAACACAACTCCACTTACACTGAAAAACAATGAAAATCAATCTAATCTTGATCCCTTATAACTTTCAGCAGTGGTGTACAAAATATTTGGCAGTTATTCTGGACTACTATCTTACAATCAAAGGGAGAAAATGTGTCATCATCCTGCACATATGTGTAAATAATGTAGGGAGGCCTAAAATAAACTCAATATAACATGAAAAATGGAGTGAAAAGATCTTGGTAGTTTACAGTGTTTGTGCATGTATTTGTCCATTTACTACAGGAGTAGAACAAGGAAATACCTAAACGGTTAAATAGTAAAGGTCTAATGCTTTAACAAGTGAAATAAAGTGAAGCCAATACTATCTGTGCCATTCTTATTTGGTAGTCAGTGTATCCAAAGATACATTAGATAAAAGAGGTAAACTACTGAATAATGCTTTAGTATGCATTTATAGCCATCCCATTACCTCACTGATTAAAGCAATGATGGCTTTAGCATCGAAAGTACCTCTGTGGTGAACAACCATTGTGTTTGTAGTACAACATATTCCTGGCAAAGAGATCCTATGTCATATGAGGGAAAGATGAACACAGCGCTGAAGCCTTGTATTAGGTCTCACAGTGTCCTCAGGGAATCCTGCATCCTGTTGACAAATATCCCCACTCCATTTAAGCGTTATCCTTCACTTTAGCTGATCATCATCATTTGTAGCCAGCCAACTTGTGCCAAGGCTTCTTGATATAGTTGTTCCTGAGGTCAGTATTGAAGAAGCCTCATTCTACAATCAGCTATCATACAAACATATAATCTGTACAACATAAGTGCCTCTGTCTTACTATGGTTGCTGATCTTGAGGAGGACCTGCGGGCTGAAAAATCATTTGGATGATAAAGAAATGGATCTGGAACCTCAGTGTGCAACACTTCTTCTCCACGTTAATAGATGCTAATGTTGGACTGTAATGCCCCTCTGCAGTGTTGTAACATATTCAGCTTATATATGTAATGGTTGGCAGACATCCAAAACTGATGCCTTTAATTGGAAGTGAAAGTTACAGTATAATAACAGCATAAGTAATCTCTGCCTGAATGGCATAAATCTAAAAAAAAAAAAAACTCAGGCTGACAGCAAGACATCACCCAACAGGATGTGAGCACATGTGAAAATTTTGAACTCCAACAAATTAAAACAAGGTTTAAATGATGTACAAATGACACTGAAATCAAATTAACGCTCCATGCATGCATTAATGAAAACAGTGGTAGATTTATTTAAACTGTATTTTACCTGTACAAACACATGCACATTGTTTATTAGCGATATCCTACTTTGAATTCATCTGATTTATTTTAATTCAATCAATGATATATATATATATATATATATATATATATATATATATATATATATATATATATATATATATATATATATATATATATGATAATATATAATCATAATGATATGATGTAATTTCTGTTAAATTTAGCTGTATCATTCTATTTTCATATTTATCACAAAGACAAACTTTGGTAATTACAATGTATGCATTTATGTTCAATTATACGATATATTTATTTTTCAGTGAGTGCTAGTGCATTCTGACATCTACTAAAGAAACATGTAAGAAAAAAGCTTGTAAATAGGTGTTTCCAGGAGTGACCACTAAGCATGAAAGGGTTATGGTTTCATGTATACCATGACTGCCTATGCAGGGAAGCCTGTTTTTTTGTTTTTTTTTACAATTTACATGTGAATATTTATAAATGAATTTTGTTGATGAAAGGAAACAAAACCCTGATAACTAGGGCTGTGATGATGTGCTTTTGTCCCGATTCAATTCAATTACAATTTTTTTGGGTGCCTATCCAATTTAAATTGCGATTCTTTGATATTGCTTATTTTTGTAGACTAAAAAAAATGTATGAAACTTTTTTTTGCTAGTCATTTTTCTTCATTTCAATTACTAAAAAAACAACAACACAGTACCCAGATCATCATTCTGCTGCTATAATGCCCAAGAAGACAAGTAAAAAGATCAATAAAAACAATGAAAATGAAAAAAAAAAAATTGTAATGGATTTTTTTTTTTTTAAATATGTTCTTTTAACAAAAAAAATTATTTTAAAATTGTGAAGCACAAAATCCCAATATTCGATTTTTCGATTCAATTTTCCCATCTCTACTGATAAGTCAGTTTATGCCGCCTGTTTTCAAATGCCAACGGGCAACAAAAATAACTTGTGAAAAGGAATAGATTTTTTTTTTCATGAGAGTCTATGAGCAAGTGTACAGGCTTTTTTTTCCAGTGGTGTTTGTGCTGTTTGATGTGAGAACAAAGACTGGAGTCAATCGACCATAATATAGTAAATCATTTTTTTTAATAGTCATTGTTGTAAAGTTCATGTTTTTAATTCAAATTGTTAATCAGCCTAAACAAGATATTTAAAGTGTCACCAGCTGACACTGGTTCATATTCGCACCCTATGTGCATCCATATGTCTGCCTTTCATATGTGTGGGAGTAAGCGCATAAAAGGGAAAGAGTGCAGATGAGGTTGAACTGACAAGTCTTCCCTGAAGACGGAGTAGAACATGTGCTGGCTGTGACAGGAGTCCAAACAGTGACGTGATTACTGTGAAGGGGCCTCACTTATCATGAATAGTGCCACACAATTACAGACAGCAGCAGCACCACTCGGTGCTCCATAATGACTAAACCAATGGCCTGCCATTTGTTCGACAACATCTATTCAACTGTGGATTGTAACCCCTGCCATGTCACCGTGTCATTTTGAAGTGCCATGTCCTTGTCATTATCTGTCAGATTGCAGCTACTCTACTCGGGCAAACAAAACAAACATTTTGTAGCATCACAGTCTGATACGGTTCTCATTTATTCATGACTAATTCATCATTGCAGTGTTTTCTTTGTGACAAAACAAGTCAGATGATGCTGTTCTGATGTTTGTTTACGACATGTCAGAGAGCCATAATGTGTGCTTATTCAGCAATAGCTTAAGGCTATTACCTCTAAGGAGACAATTAAATTACTCTGCAGGTTTAACTAATTTTTTATGAGGTTTAATGATAATGTGTCTGCATTAAAAAGTGTGCGTATGTGTGTGTGTGTGTGCATGTGTATTGTGGAGATAAGAAAAATAAGGAGTGTGTGGTTTGTTTGTGTGTCCACCTTAGTTGCATCTATGTGATCCTGCAGGGAGTCGATGAAGAGGTCACCAACAGGCTCCCAGGCATCTCTCACTCCCTCTGCCTGCCCCAGGGCCCCTGCCAGCTCCTCCATGGCTGCCTGGATCTGCAGAAGGCGCTCCAGTGTCCTCTCCATGTGTCTGGAAGTTTAGTTGAAAATGATATTCATTTCTACCCAACTTAAGGTTTATTGGCAATGCCAGAAAGCAATATTTACAGCTATTTATTGACATTTTCAGACTCTTTTTTTTAACAAAGTTTAGTAGAGTTGTGTGTGCAATTATGTTTACAAAACAAAGTAAAAATATACAGAGTCCCTAAAGCTAAGTAAGGAAATGCTTCTTAATTTTTTAATAGAACAATGCCTCCAAACAAAAGCCAATATAATTTCTTTTTTTCTGAAAAGCAAGTTTTGGTGCCCTGAATTTTTTTTTCCTTATCCAGATTTTGATATGTGTGTTTTTTTAATTGTTTCTGTAACATATGACAGCTTCCGCATCATACAATTAGCTTACAGTATTATTATTATTATATGTAACATATTGCTGCTTAACCTTGTTGCAGATCAGCAAACACACACATACACATACACATTTAACAAAGAAATTACCTTCGACTCAAGAACTTTTTATATATAAAGGTTTCTCTTCAAAAGGCTATTTTCCAAAATATACCGTACATTCATGAATATACACTGCCTGGCCTAAAAAATAAAAAAAGTTGACACCTGGATTTAAAGGGACATTGTGTAACATTTTCTGCTTTTTCATGGCCAAAATTAATGTCTGCATTCATAAATGTGTACCATTCAGTGTACTCTGACCCCCTACTAATAATCTGATACATTCTTGTAAGCAAAGAATTTTGGGTTTGTTCATAGATATGATGGGTAAGCCTGTAGGGAAGCACCATGACAGTCTTCCATGTTGAAACTACAGCCGCTGGTAAGGGCCAAATAGCACCAACGTGCAATAAGAACATGTTTTTCCTGCTAGCCAGCGCACAGTTATTGAGATGAAGGACGAAAAGATCTTCCTACCCTTGCAAGTTGAAAAATATGTTCAATATTCATTTGCAAAAATGCAGGATCATTCATTTGGATTGTGCAACAGCAGTGCAGAAGATGCTTTGAACATCACCAACAAAGCGAAATGGGACACTTAAAAGGCAGCTTGACCAGAACATCCAAAAAGGGCCAGGATTGAGCTAGCTTTCCCCAGTTGGCATGAGTTCAGGTAGGAGAAAGATTTTTAAGAGGAATGCTGAAATTGCTAACTTTCTCTATGACAAGTAAGTCAAGTGTACTTCCCAAATTAGCTAAAAGCTAACTTTTTAATTTGGTTTTCTTAGACAGAGTTGCTTGCTACCAAGAAGGCTTTGTGTAGCGGTCAGACTTTCCCATCATCAATACAAGATCTTGGATTAAAAAAAAAATGCAGCACCAGATGGAAATAAATCTTGTGACATTGCAGGGATTTTTTTAAACAATCCTCCAGCAACTGCATGCTGCTATCAAGGTGAATGTTGGTCCAACAAAATATTAGAGAATGATTTTTTTTTGTTTTTTGGTTGTGACAGTTTTTTTGGCAGGCAGTATGTATTCAAACTGTGTCCAAGTAAATGCATGTCATTCTAAAATCACACATCTTTGAGCTACATTCTCATCCTATAAATGAAACGCACCCCAATTTGAAAAAATATATGAATCTTTCAGCCCTTGACATCTGCCAGACCATCTATGATTAAGCACAAGTTTACTCTTTATTCATAAGACATGTCTAACTTCTGAGCTCTGACATTAGATAAAAAGAATTTCAGTATGCGGTTTTTGAATGTTAAGTTATTTAGGAACTTGACAGTAAAATTTTATTCAATAATTAAAGAAGAACATATTACCCAAGCTCAGCCTTTTTGAGAAACTAAGACCAAAAAAAGTTGATCTTTTAGAAAACAATCCCAACTAAGATATTCTTGATTATGTTCTTGATTGCCTAAACTTGAACATAAATCTTGTATCAATATTACTCACAAGGACTGTCATTTTTTAAGTTCTTGTGTTTTGAAAACTTTCGTCTTGAGCTAAGCTAATTCGCCATTTGCAACTTCACTTCCTCTGATTATGTCCTTTTAGGTTTCTTTGCTAAATCATCCATGCTGTGTGTTCAAAATTGCAAGTATGTTGATATCCAGTGTCACACAATCCAGTAAAACCAATTGCAGCTGTTACATGATGCTTTGGACTACAAAAAAAGAAAAAAAAAGTGTACTGTGTGGTTTCTCAGCACCATGTTGCTGCAGAATAATGAAAGCTCCATGTATGTACATACTGAATGTCAGTGTGCTATCAAAACAAGTCAGAAGCACCAAATTTTAAGGTTGGGAACTATTGTATTATTTCTATAAGTTCCAATACCAATCACATCTTTCTAGCCATCACTTAACTTAAAGGTATTATCAGTCAAATCCAGTCATTGTGTAGGTCATGTGAGTTACACTCTGTTGAACCTGTTTCTATCAAGTTGTGAATTAATATGTAAGTAGCTTCTTAATATAGTTTTAGGAAAAGGAATAGCCCTTCCAAAAAGTCCCAAGATAAATCAATGGGTTTGTACGATGATTAATGGTAATGGAAAGATATAAAAACAAACAAACAAAAAAATCATAAAATATTTTTAAAAGATTCCCAAATTAGAGTGGGACTCAAACTTGGTATTACACAACTTGCAGATTTCTTAAAGAAGCATTGAAGTAGTTATGTTGAAGTGAATTTTCAGGGGCCATTTTAAAAGAAAAACTGATTTAATGTATAGTAGATCTAAAAATAGTATCCAACCTATGGCGGTCCACACAGCGTGCAGTCAGTTTTTCCCACAGGTCACTGGCAACATTTGCCTGCTTCCACACAGAGCGGCTCACATTCAAGATCCGTCGACGAGGAGATACCTCTGCAGAAAGTGGGAGAGGTTAGATGCCAGGGTTTAAAAGTGCAATAAAGGAGCTTTGAAATAAATTTGCTGGAGAAATAATTTGGATTGAGAAGAAGGATGGTTAAGAGGTCAGACACGAGGTGCAACGACTTGAGATAGGTGTTTTACCAACTCAATGAAATGTAAGGGAACCAAAGGAAAGGAGGAGGGCAACTCAGTCAAGGACTTTTCCAGTATCCCTCCAGTAAACACTCTCAGGTGAGAGCCTCGGAAGGGAATGTGATGGTTGAGAAACAGAAAAGCAGGGTGCATTATTGATCTGAGCAGATGGTACTTTGGAGTTAGTGAACTACAGCTAATTGGTCCCAACTAAAACCATTTCCCTAAACTCAGCGTGACTCCAGAGGACAAATCACTGCTAATAACTGCAAATGGATGATTTCACCTGCGTGTTCCTATCAAATGAACTCTGGGGCTCAGCTGAGGAGAAATGTGAGTGTGACATTTTGGCTAGCACAGCAGTTGGCAGTGAGTACGGAGGGAACAGACCTTTTCCATCAGTCAAGGTCTCCTCTGGCTCCTGGAAGGGGTGCTGAGCCAGAAAGGCCTGGGCAGACTCCAAAACAGAGTAGATGAAGGGCCCGCGAGACTTGACATCTTCCATGAATGCCTGCAGATAGTAAGAGAAGGAAGAATGAAAGTTTGAAGTTGTTTCCAAGTCTGAGTGTTGGATGTACTGAAGGAGTTGAACCCGCGGTTATTTCAAGTTAAATAAGTTTATTTGATGCTGCTAAAAGTAATACTGTGTCTGCAGTGTAAGGAAGAGTCATATCAGCAAAATTACTTTTAAATTAATACTAATTAATGCCTTTCTGATTGTGGTATATTACTCAATGCACTTAATTTTCATATAACATGACATGAATGAATGTTTTCCTCTCTACTGGTGTATGACCCTGATTAATGTATAGACTGTAAAACTATGAAGGTTAACATGATTTGTAAAGCTGTAAGAAGAAATTAAACTTGACTTTGATTTTTCTGAAATGCGCTGTGGCCCACAAGTCCAAGCTATAGAAAGGGCCTTAAATCACACACTTCTTAGTATAATTCTTTCTCACCCACATTTTAATTGATCTGGTTAGTCATTTATTACCAGTGACCAACATTATGGTTGCCTGTGTAAAGTCTGTTTTTCCTATTTTACAAGATATTATCGCTACATCTGACTAGAGCAGTGCAAAGACAGAAGAAACACAAAGCAAAAAAAAAAAGAAACATTGAAAAAAAGTTATTCTTCAGAAATGATTAATAAAGTGAGACTGGGAACTCCAACAATTGTCTTTTGTGCAGTTATAAACACCATCAGGGACTGTGAACCATCAAGGCATGACAATGAGTAAAAAACTCATAAAAGATACAGAATTTTTTTTTTTTTTTTTTTTTTTTTTTTTTTTTCAAGCTAATACAGTTCCAATTGCCATTGTCCCAGAAAGCCCACAGACAAACAAGATACCAGCTGTAGCCAGACAGCAAGCTCAGATGTGAGCAATCTGTGGGGACTAAAAAAACTGCTGAATACCAAAACCCCCAAATTCTTTCTCTCGTGTTCATTTTAATCTTAGGAAATCTTTTAAATAATATGCAGTTTGCTATGAATGTATGAAATGTAATTTGGATTTAAATGTTCAAGTCCCACATGTTATCTTTATATGTGTGTATGTCAGCCAAGGCTGCCTTTGTTCCCTCCAGTTGATTCAAAATTCATTACCAGGAAAAAAGACACAAACACATCATCCATGCCTACCTTCCTGCACTGGCTTCCTGTTAGATTTCATGTTGATATTAAGATCTTACTGCTCATCTCTAAAGCTTTATATGGCGTTGCCCAAAATCAAATCTCTGAGCTTTCGTGCTGGTGTGCACTCTCCTGACCACTGGGATCCACACATGGTGCCCAGGTCACTTTTCCCGGATTATAGCTTAAGATAAATGGAATTTGAGCACTATCCATTAAAACTCCAGTCTTATAAAGGTCTTTGCCAGATAACTTAAGGTCCACTAAGTCTGGCACTACCTTCGAATCCTCCCGCTGAAATCCTTGGTTAATGTCTGATACAACTATCACATTTTATCATTCAGCTGTTGTGACAATCCATCTGAACAAATCCTTCCTGCTTCTTAAAAGGACAATAATTGTGGTTATTGTAATTGACACTGTCACCTGTGGATTAAAGTGGAGAAGATCCATTCATCAGTTAGTAACCTGCCAACAATTCAGATATTTTACGATCAGAAAACAACTGGGGCTTCAAGAAACAAAAGACTGATAGTTGCCTTTTAATCCACTGTTTTGTTTTAATCCTTATGACTTGATTTTATCCTGTAAAGCACTTTGTGTTGCCTGAGGCATGAAAAGTGCTCAAGAAATAAAGTTTGATTTGATTTGATTAGAAAGAAGACCTTACATCCGACAAGAATTAGAGACCATTTCTAAAACTCCAGCAACTGGTCTAATAGTTTCTGAGATATTACAGGCATTTGTTAAAAGAAGAGGATACACTGTGGAAAATGTCACCCTATTCTTCCATGGGAAGAGTTCAAATATAAAGGTTCTTTGTAACAAGCTCGCACACTCTGATGGATTTTTATAAATTAGGACAAAATTGATATTGTACAAAAAAAAATTTCTAAGCCTTTAAGGGGATAAAATAAAGCTTAAAAAATAATCCATTTTATAGTTTAAACATTTGCCTTATTGTGTAAATCATTGTATTTTCCACCAATACTTCACTCAGGTCTGAAAGAGAAAGATATGTGCATGTTTTCACCCCCAAGTTCAAGACAGCATCAATACACAGTGCTTGTTTTGACGCAGAGAGATACTCATAAAATCAGGATCCAGCCTGAGTATACTTATGCAGTTAAGCTGAATAATTGTGGCCAAAGAATGTCAGATTGTGAGTAAACAGCCAGGAGCTATACTGACACATATAAATATATATGAACAAGACAGAGGATTTCTAAAAATATTGTGTACAGAATGAAGACTGAGTGACACCCTTTAAGGATAGTATAATTTCTCATGATCAACGTCAGCTCCATAGAAATTTCTCCTGGTTTAGAAAACACTGAACTTGTTGACTTAAGATAAATGGCTGTTTTTAAAAAACATCTTCTCAATATAATGTTATAGGTTTGTATTTAATTGATAGGAATAAATTGAAAAAGAACATTTTACATAACAATAAAGCAGCAATGAGCTATTATAAGCTAAATAAATGGTCAAAACAACCCCAAGAGAGAAGTTTCCATGGCAACCATTACTAGTACCAATCTGTGATAACAGCTTTAGAGAGATACAATTGTCTTTCACTGGTTCGATCCCTGGCAAGATGCTGAAGTGTCATCTTGAGTGTGTGTTAGCTAAGGCCTTACTGTACAGTATGAGTAAATGTGGCTTGTGCTTTTTCCTGTAATCTTGGCCAACAAAAACAGAAAATAAACTAACAATGCAGTTCATCAAATATTTTTATAATCATTCATAGAGACCAAAAGCACATCATATTGTGGTTGCATAGATTATTGATTAAAAGTACATGCTGAATAAAATTCTATTAACCAAACACATGAAAAAATAAATAGAAAAACTAAAAGCAATTGACAAATTAAGCTAATCACAAGTGCAGTCAAAACAGGTGTGACAAGACACTGCATTCCATATATTCCTTTGTGTTTGCTACTGAAATCACATTCCTCTTCAAAAGCAAGGAAGGAAGTGGTTTAAACTTTCTCCACATTGCTCTCCTTTTTGCTCTTGTTGTCTTTCTGTGACTTATCTTCATCTTCCCTGAACTCAGGATTTTAGCCTGGACATTAGTTGAGATTTCCAACTTTCCTGTTGGCATGAAACTCATCATAACACTTGTTCATAGTCCCATCAGAAATCATCCAAATTAGGAAAGAAAAACCCTTAAAAACAGTGTTTCTACAGAAAAATGTCATTATAAAATCTCAAAAAGAGACCAAGTAATACAAAATATGACAAAAAGTTACTGCAGCATGTTGCCACTAGTTGGCTGTTCTGTCATAGTTGCATCACATGGCAACAAAACAGGCTTAATGATCATGACGATCATTACGTACAACAAATTCAAAGTTTTTCTTTGTAAAGCAGCCATAGAATAGACTCAAGAAAGAGTGGATTTCTTTTCTTTTTTTTTGTATGTTTTGTTGAATTTTTCATCTAGATTTTTATTGATGGTCTTACTTAAAGATTATGCAATTCCACACAGGCTGACATGCAAAAACATTTTCAGAAAAGGAGAGATCAGTTGGTTTGGACAAATGCGTCTGCACAAATGCATGTGTTACTGAACTCACTAGATACACTCTCTTTCCCACACACACACACACACATACACACACAAACTCACATACACACACTAGCAGTGATCTACAAGCAAGACCACATGAGATTACAAGGCTGTCTGCTTGTGCTGAAAGCCCAAGGCACAATAGGAGCCAGATCTACTGGGAGTGCTGGTCATCTGGTCTCCATGCACAGAAGTGCCAATTAGCTGAGTCTCTACTACTCCATTAGTCCAACTATCCTCACTGTGCAAATTACACCACTAAGAGCTCATGATGTAAGAAAATGCACACTCACCTACATGCCTTAACTTTCTGCTTCAGCTCTGAGCCATGAGCTCCCATGGGCTTTGGAGAAAGCCAGTGTGTCAACCATCCACATTCTCCTACACTAATCTTTGTTCTGTATAACACACACTAATCTCACACAGGTATGAGATTTATTTCCGGTGATATTCCCCCTCTTCAGAGTAATTTATTTGGGGGAAGCAAGCATTTTCGATCCTCTTATGGTATAAAGAGATTAAATTTCAGCTAAAAATCTACATTTTCATTTTAAGTAAGCAGCGCTGTTCAGCCCAATAGTGACAGTGTTTCAGAGTGTATAATCACAACAAGACTAGGGCCTAGCAGGCCTGATAACATCTAATAAGTTGAGTAAAACAGAAAGTCCCAAATGAAATGGCAACTAACACAAGCTGGCACCAAGTTAACAAGCAGAAGTGAGTGACAATGGAAAGCTGGGACACGAGATAAGATTCCCAGTGTAACAAACATAAAGACTTTTTTTCTCCAACTTCCTCCCTGACACACTGTCTCTCCAATCACAAATTTCCCCCAACCTCACGCCCCCCCCCCCCCCCCCCCTTTCCCTCCTGTACCCTCTTTTCACTTCATCTTCTCCAGTTCTCTATTCTTTCAACCCTCTCTTTAGATGCTTGCTGCCCAAGGAGGAGCTGAGCCATGGATTCCCCGAGCCAGCTGTCATGTTAAAACTTTAATTCCAGCTAAATTTCACACTCAAAGGCTTCATCTTTGCTTGGAAGAACATTAAGAGCGGAGCCTTCAGATCAGATTAAGATACATTATGCATGGAGTGGAGAAAAGTCAGGGGGAGGAAATGGCTTCATTGACTTGGTTTAACCATGTTGATGGCTTTCTTTTTACTCCCTGTGGATGCTTCCCCTCAATGTGCTTCTGACAATATAGATGAGGGTAAATTTTCCTTAAAATTTTCCTTTCATGTGATGCAAAAAATATTCTGCAGCTGCAGCAGACTAACACAACCCTCTCTCAGCAGGGATGCTCAGTCATCTCAACATCCATACCAACACCATGCTCAAATACATAGACCCATCATTCCCCACCGTTACCACCCCAAATGCACACAAAGCAAGAATGCTTTGCAAACACTCGTGCTGACATGCACATTCTCACGCACATGCACACATATGAAGGGAACGAACTACATTCACATAACGCCATCAGAATAAATCCACTTAAGATCAATAATTCACATTTCTTAAAACGCTTTAATTCTCTATAGAAAACTGGGAGGCAATTTCCCTCTCTTCTTTGTTGGAAAAGTTTTAGTGCGACCAGACGCATGGGAAGCAGAGGCGTCACAGATTATAAAGACGTGCGGTGCTGAAAATGGGACAAATGAGAGAGGAAAGGAGAGAAGAGGACACGAGAGGAGTGAAAGTGGAAACTCAGAATTTCTGGTGGCTCCTCAGTGTTAAAAGGATATTTGTAGGAAAAGGAACTTAAAATTGTGGTTTTGGAGCATGGCAGCTAGTCAAAGTACATGGGAAGGGGGGCAAAAAGGGAAGGGCAAAAAGCCAGGACGAATTACAAGGAAAGGATAAAGGAAGGGAGGGAGTGGATAGTCCAGAATAATGTGAAGCACCAGCTAAGGTGTGTGTTTGAGTACGTCTATGTGGGAACCACAAATCTCGCCCCATCAATGCAAGTTGCCTTTCAGACACAATGAACAAGATGACAGTTCAGAAAATTGGAGAAGGTGAAATTGGGGGGGGGGGGGGGGGGGGGGGCTGTGGTTATCCAGCCAATTACGTGTGTGTGAATGTTGGCTACTGGGAGAACATTTGTCTTTCTCTGTCTGTGTGCATGAGTACATCAGTCATAGTTTGCAGAGTGACGAAGGTGATTTGACATGAAAGACAATTTCAAGGATGTCAAGTTGATCTTTAAAAAAAAACTACTTGTCCAGCAAGAGCTAGAAACCAAAGTGCTCAAATTACAAAGGCTCCCAGAGGAAAGGAAAATCAGAGTAGAGATCTAAAAAAATGTTTCATTAATTTCTTCCACATAAAACCAAAATGAGTAAATTGCTTATTTCTGCACTCTCTCATCTTTTTTCAAAAGTGAAATACACTGAAAGGCTCAAATTAGCCTTGTTTTAAGTTTCAAAAGAGATATTATAAAGCTCTAGATTTCTTTACTTTTGCAGCACTTTTTGTTCTCATGTGTAGAAAATCCAACTTTTCTTCTTATAAACTCAATCTATTCTCCTTTCTGCCATCCATTAAATCTAATTCCTGAATATCACACTGAGCTCAGGCAGAACAAATGAAAAAGTCTCCACAAATACTCTAAATTTTATGTTTTCTTTTTTTTCTTTTTTTTTTTTTTTACTAATATTACATTAATTTAACAAATATTTATCGCGATAATGCCCAGCAAGGTGTCCATTACTAGAAATGAATGGATGGCGTGAACCATCCAATGCAAAGTTAAAGATGATTGCTTCCGCCAAGTTCATTCATTAATTTGATTCAGACGAGTTGAAGCCGAAATATTTGGAAAACTTGCTCGACTGAATTACCAAATAACACTGTTTTTTATACCAGGAGAGGTCATTTTTTTAGTTTTCAAAGTACTGACTGCCTGAGATGCTTTAAGAGCTGAGCCCGTGGCTGTGGCTATGAGAGCCACTGGAAAGCCTCCAGTACATGCAGGGATGTATGGGGATATAGTGTGCTTAAATAAAACACAATAAAAATCACACCATTTTGACTGTATCATCTTTGAGACATAATCTAAAGCTACTATCTTCCATTAAATGGTAAAAATGTCTCCATTTCAACACTGACATTTTCATGTTCCATTATAAATTATGACTTAATATGATTCAGAAATCTTTGCATTCTGTTTGTATTTAAAGTACAGACAATGGAAAGCTGGGACATGAGATAAGCCAGTACCTCTTGGTACTGGCTGTACCTCCTGGGTATCCCTTTTGTGGACGTGTCTTTCAAATTAGATTCCCACCTTTTCCTCCATGGTGCCTCCTTCTTGTTTTTTATATTCATGTTATGTTGGACAAGCATCTCCAGGTTCACTTTTGCCATACTCCTATTTCTCCAAGTGAAGTTTAGCAGAAATATGAGCGATATCTTAGAAAATGCTGAAATTAAAATGAAGTCAAAGTGAGAATCACATTTCTGTCTCCTGAGCTTTGAAAAAAATACTGGAACAATTTACTCTGCTTGTTGTCTGCAGATATGTTTGAACAGACTGACAAGGAGTATGACTGAACAGTGAGACAGAGACAAACACACACATGCACACATCTGCCTGCTGGGCATTTCCTGTGTATGCCAAGTTATGAGCCTCCCTGAACACATAACACACAGGGCTATAAAACATGTCAATTAAAAGGATTTCAGAGGAGAGACTTTGATCCTTTGAAGACATCCAGGGAGTCAGCCGTTATCTCACCACTGGGTATCATTGCCACATGCAAAATTAAAATTTATTGAGCACAAATTGGCTGAAACTTTTAGTCGTTATAATGGCTTTACTTATTAAGAGTTCAAAAACTGGATGCAGACATTCAGCATCACAATAATTCAATGGGGTATATATGTGTGCGTGTGTGTGGGGTGTGTGTGGGGGGGCGTATCTTGCACATCAACAAGATGTGCAAGATGTTTTATTATGTTCATCTGAGAAGTGACTGAAAGACCAATTTGTTCATCAGAATCACAAAATGTTTCTGAACATGCAGGTTTACTTACTTAATAAATGAAACTCAACTCAACCTCTAGTGGGTTTAAAAGCAGCTGCGTGAACTGTAAAATGCTGTTTGATTAAAAACAGTAGTAAGATTTTAGTCCTAACCAGGATCATTTTCTTACTCGAGCAAATAGCTGGGATTTTTAACGCTGTTGGCTGAACTCAGCCAGGAAAGGACGAAGTTTTACTGTTGTGTTTACATCTAACAATGGCAACTAGTAAATAGGGTGACAGGCTGCAAAAATAATTTAAAAATAAAAATTATCTTTTTTTAAACACCAAACATGTAATGTAATGCACAAACACGACAAAGAAGGAACTGAAGTGTTTAAGTAAAGTACATTTGTGTTATTAACTCAATGTAACTGAGATGTTATTAATTGTGTCATCTCCATCATCCAAACCTTCCCTTTACATAGCTAATAGTCTGTATTTGGTCATGTTTTATTTAAAAAAAAAAAAAAAAAATTGTTTTACAGCAAAACTGTTGATTTTCCTATCTTTTACAAGAAGTAAAACATGTTTTGCATGACAAGAGACAGAACAATAATGGCTTATGACACTGACTTGAACTGATCTACGAGCAGGACAGTTTCAAGGCTCATTTATTCAAAAGTGACAATGTGTTTGCTTTTGTTTTTTTATTTGTTTCTTTGTTGTTTTTTTCCTGTTTGTTTTCTTATTCATCCTGTCCAGCACAATAGCAAGCAGAAAGATGCTCAGGCTGCTGTGTGTTGAACACAAAGGAGAGAGTAAGCAGAAAGGAAATGGAGAGAGAAGAGAAGAAAAGGGAGACAAAGATACTCCAGATAGAAAGCAGCAGCGTCAGCTATTCATTCAAAAAGACAAAAAAAAAAAACAAAAAAACAAGAAAACAAAACAAAATGCACAGCAAAGAGCCAGAGAACAACCCCTGAGTACAAATCCCTGCTAGCCCACCACAGGAACAACCAAGCATCCTCCGAGAGGTGAAGTTGCGTGAAGTTCTGTTTGGGAGGTTCAGACAAATCCAGCAGATGCTTGTTAAAATGACTGTTGGAGAAACTATTATGGGTTTTTGTTTGTATTAAGTATTAGACATATATGCATTGATTTGCTGTGATCCTGCTGTGTTTTGTGTCTATGCACAAAACTTTCTTTAAGTCATATGATCCTTGTCTGGAATGCGCTGATGAAGTCTGAGACAGGGAGCGTTTCCTGCAGGGCATCTGTTTTTGTCAACTGCTTGGTTGACCAGTTGTCTAAGGTTAAAGGTTAAAGGTAATAAAGCAATATATTGAGTGATTGATGCTTAGTGAGCTCAGTTTAGCTCTGAATAAGAGAGAATGATTGTTTTCTGTGGTGTGCCCAGCAACTAGGAGGAGTTAAGCATGGTTTATAATCGGGTGTTACTTCAGCATCTGCAGAGAGAGTTTTCTCTCCAAGCTCCAGCGTATGCTTGTATTAGTTTATAATAAAATGTTCATTGTAAGAAGACAGTTGACTCTTAGATGTATTACAACTTCTTAAGACCAGAGTATTTTCCACCACAATGACAATGATAGAAAGCGCAAGTTTCAGAAACTAGAGCCCATCCAAGCAGTTAGCATGCTCACACTCACAGGGAAAAGGGACCGATGAATCTAATGCTTGTCTTCAGAATGCAAATGGCAGAAGGAAGCCAGAGTACATGAAGAGAACCCACACATGCATGGGAAGAACATCCAAAGTGTTTGACCTCCCCCACAGTTAGAGAAAAAACATAAATGAATGCTCTGCTGCTGAAATGCTCCCACAGTGGTATGAACCCACTTGGAGGAAACCACATACTGCCTGACACAGAGCCATGTCTGGTGGAATCCTGAGGCAAAGCTGATGTGCTTACGGCTCCCAAGCGGTCATCACTCACACCCCTTTAGCTGAGCAGGGCTTTTTAAGGTCTTTGTAGCAATAGAATTAGAATAAGCATTACTTATGACAATGTGAAAAGGCATTTATCTTTATGCAACTGAGATATAGGCTACAACTGGGAAACAAAGGGTGTAGAGACCCACAGAAATAACTGAAAAGTCATGGTCACATTGGTAATGTGGTGGAAACTCCCAGCAAGTGAACATTATCTTCACCACAAACCACACCTTCAAAGAAAAAGCATAACAGAAAATGAGCCAAAACTAAATAACTGGGCTCTTTTTCTCTCCGGATGTAGTTTCAGGTAAGTAACAAAATCTGATATAAATTTTTCCCCATACTGATGAGTAAAGAGTTTGCATTGTTAACATTAAGGGTACAGCTTATTCTCTAACTATAATTTTTCTCCACCAGTTTTATGACAGTGCCTTGTTGTTTTTATTAATATGAAGCTGAGCTGAAAATTACAAGTAAAAAAATCTGTCTCACTACCTTCTGACTACCTTTGGCATCACACTGACATTTATAAACAGCTGACTTTATATTTGACAAAAATAAAAAACTGAATCCCTTATAAAATGAACATATTTACTTCATCAACAGGCACTCTTCTGTATTTTAGGATGCATTCCTTCATCTTTATTATTACTCTTTCTGTAAGTTTAATAAAAGTTTTTATTTTATAACATTGTGGATGAAAATCACACCTGCAAAATTTTATTGCTGCTCCTAGAGGCATCAGCTGCTCCTCACCAGGTGGTGTGAAATATATTCTTAACAGGCTGTTAAATGTCTAAAGCATCCACCTATAAAAGCTGCAACTGAACAATAAAAAAACATAGTCAGAGCACAGCAGGTTCACATCAACATCCACCTGAGAAGAAAAACACAGCTCTGTGATCCAACAAGGAAAATTAATTGACAGTATTTCAAATGAAATTCTGACATTTTCCCTCTTGACTCTAAAGAATTGGTTGACAACCAGTAATTTTCACTCAGATAATGATCCCAGTTTCTCTTCTTTTTATGCACAATGAGTCTGAATATATCTTTCAAGCAGACAAATAAACACTGATTTGTGTCGCTGATCAATAAGGTGTTAGTCTGAGTTTGTGAGCTTGTGTGCTCTTGAAGAGATTTAAAGGCCAGTTCAAACCATTCAGCAACACAAGAATTATCTGACAGGAAGAGATGTTGTTTCTGTCAGTAACTCTAACTGATGTTCCCTTGAGCCTCACACTCTGAAACTGACTAAAGTTAACCATTAAAATGGTTACCAAACCTTTTAGTGTGAAAACCTGTGCTGTTTGTTCAACACATCACGGTCTTGCATGCTGCTAACAAAGAGATGAAAACTAATACTTAAGTGTCTTATTATAAATCAAAGAATGAATTTACCTAAGAGCCACTGGAATCTTTTACAACTATGGTTGCCGTGTGCAGATTGTAAGTTTGTTAATGTGTTTGCATTGTCCTGCTACAACTAATCTCTTTAGTCACAGCTTGGAATAAGTATGTAAACACGGCTGCTTAAGTACGGATAAAAATATTAATCTGGATATCCACGTTTGATGGTAAAAAAAAACAACCTTTCAGTTTAGTTGAATGTCGCGTTAAAACAATCAAGATCTTAATTGTTCAAAGGAAAATGTTAAACATTTATTTATTTATTTATTTTAAAGGAAAATGTTAAACAATCAAATGTTTCAGCTTCACACTGCAAACTAGGTTTTGAGTTTGTTGGTGTGTGTGTGTGTGTATTTTTGTGAACAGTATTCATCTGTCTTTTGACAGGTAATCTGTCAAAGCAAAACTTTGAAAACTTCCTGGGTCTTTTATGGTTCAAAACAATGGGTTGGTTGCAAGCCAAGTGTTTAGTCATAAATATGAAACCGAATGAAACAAAGTGTGAGCTGCTTAAGCTAGAAAGTTCACGCAAGAATAAATCTAAAATCTTAAAGGGCCTTCAACAAGGGGAGGTTACACCAAAACATAGTATTTTACTATATTAAGCATAAAGGTAATCTTTTTTTATTGGATTCAAACCACAGACTTTGAGCAAAAGTCAGTTTGGTAATATCAGTAGTGTAGTGGAGCATTACCTTCAACACAAATCACTCCCACAAAAAAATAGTCTTTGACGTGTTTAAGTGTTTAAGATATCAAAGTATTCACTGTGGAGCACAGAGACCAGACTCTACCAGTAGAAACAGTTACAGCTGAATTCAGAAAAAAGGTTCCAGCTGTTGATCCAGATGTCTGGTACTGACTTGGGCCAGACAATAAGCCTAGTTTCGACTGATTTCCGTGACAACTTCTGTCTCCCGTTGTTTTTGTCTAATAACAATTTCATCTCAGAATATTCTACTGTGTCCAGAGTGCTTCTTGACTCTGTTGACTTTAGGCAAGGTAAAAAAAATGACCCACTTTACAAGCATTTCCACCCCTGAGCCTTCACACATACTTCACAGATCAACACACGCGACCCTGGACACACACGCCATCTATTTTTCATACTGCTGCCATATGGATTCACATGAAAAGCTTTAAAGCTGAGAAGGGTAGGAGCAGGGGTCCCCTCTGTCACATATGGTACTTGTGTGTGCATGAATTTATAAACCTCTTGTGGAAACTATTACGTTTTGTTTTGATGGAATCAATCTTGATTTGCAATGGTTTTATCAAATAATAATTATTCTCCAGTTTACCTGATGGAACTCTCTCTGGTGCTGGACGGCCCCCACGTCGCC
This sequence comes from Telmatherina bonti, assembly GCF_933228915.1. NCBI lineage: Eukaryota > Metazoa > Chordata > Actinopteri > Atheriniformes > Telmatherinidae > Telmatherina > Telmatherina bonti. The sequence continues at coordinate 21,627,632 of NC_136610.1, read as the reverse complement.
TCCTATGGGCAGCTGCTCAGACAGTTCCTCGTCCTTGGCTGTCAGCCATTCTATGATCTCCTGCAGGGAGAGCTGCAGCTTCCCGCTGTTGTCAGAGAAAGCTTCTAGCCGCGCCCTGCCAACACATACACAGAGCTGATTTAGCAAACATTTTCCAACACAGCACCCAAATTCTGAGGCTTGCGTGGGGTCTCTGCTTCTCACTGTTCAGAATATCAATATAGTATTTACTTTTTGTTACATACAAAACCTTTATCAAAAGGTATACTTTATTTCCCATTCAAACCCACCTTTTGACATTCTGTAATGATTTCAGTGGTTGTCTTATGTTTGGCTGTGACTGTCTACTTATTATTTAAGAGAAATTCTCAGAATTTTCTTTCTTTTTTTCCACATCAAACATCTTTTTATCGGGGGCAACTTACATACTAAACTCTGCTGCTCACTCTCTTTCCCCAACAAATGTGGCACCATTTAAAAGGGAAATTAAACAGACTTCCCAACAGAACAAGATTTATTGCTCGTGCCGTTACACACACACAAAAAAGAAAAAAACTGACAAAACCCAAATGTTCTCTTTGTGCTCAGTTTAGTTATTACATAATAATTTTATAACAGCTATACATCCAGAAGTAGCCCTTTTGATTTAGGAATAGTTATACTTCCGCAACCACAGACAAACTCATAATTCAAAATACAATATACTTATCAGAAGTGGCTCTGAGCAAATTTGATCCTTTATTATTGTACAAAACAGCAGCTCCATTTGTCCTATGAGTGTAAGCCACACAGCTAGCTGTTTTATGCCAGTAGTATAGCAACACAAACAGAAGCCAAAAAGATCATCAACCTTTTTGCGTGTCAACATACAAAATTAAACATAGTGCTGAACAATGAACCCTTTTTTCATAATCTTGTTGATGTTTGTCAGTTTTAATATTAAAATCGGTAATTCACTTCATAAAAAAGCCATCTTTGGCTTGTTTTAGTTCCTTTATTACTTTGTTATAACTGAGATTTCAGAGGCACATTGAAGCCCACATCTCATTATTATATTAGCATATTTGCTAATTTAACCTTGTTAAATTGTGCTTTTTGCATGGGTAGGAAACCATCCATCTATTATGCTAACTGCTTAGTCCAATGAAGGGTCGCGGAGAAGCTGGAGCCTATTCCAATTGTCTTTGGGTGAAAGGCAGGGTAAACCCTGGACACTTCACCAGTCCATTGCAGGGCCACACAGAGACAAACAACCACTCACGCTCACACTCACTCCTATGGGTAACCAATCAACCTAACATGCATGTCTTTGGACAGTGGGAGGAAGCCGGAGTACTCGGAGAGAACATGCAAACTCCACATAGATGCTAGTCTATTTTTGTAGCTGAAGATCAGATGTATTTGATGAATGGGCAATCCTAGAACAACCCTGAAATATTTGGAAGAGATTACATTTATCTGAAATAGATACTTGATTGCTTGATCACTCTATTTTGTAGTAGTTGAGCAGTGTTTCCAAAGAGTTAAGCAGCTTTTGCAATTTCTTATTTTACAATGAGGAGGTTGAAAGATGGAGAGACAAGAAATACAAAGTCAGCATACTGCATCTGTACCTGATGATAAATCTGCCAAAATTATAACAGTAACCTTCACATGTAACATGAAGGTGTAAAGCTTGAAAATCACAGTTCTGGCAACTGAAGAATTAGGATTATTAACAGACAGTGTGCAAAGCTGGACAACATTGAAGGCAACTCAAGCATTTGCACAATCCCAGACATCAAGAGCATTGCATAAAGTATGTTACACCTGCACCAACTGTATGTCACGATGCAACAGTCACAGAGAGAGTGGCATACACAAAAAAGCTAGAGAATGTTGCTGGCTGCTAGTTTGCTGGAAAACACAAAGGAAAAAAGAACAAAGATTTGTCTGTTTGCCACCTGCCAGCAGCATGAGAGATGTTAGAGCGATGCTCCACTCCTGTTTCAGTGGCACAGCTGGCACTGGTGAGATGAGGGCATTGTGAAAGCTTCCCAGTGTTTCAATTACACACACAATGGGCCTGCGTTGAAATATCATTATCCCATTTGCTGGTGCGTCACATCAGAGATGCTGGGTTGGGGTTAGCATTTTTTCCAATATTCAAAATGGCAAACTAAAATTGTACATCACATAGTGCTAAGTTGTACAATGCTAAATGGGAAAAAAAAAAAAAAACACTCATCCATGGTTCACCTTTTCCATTAGCATGCTTCCATTAGCAGTGTGATGTTAGTGACTGGAAAAAGTCCTGTAAGGCAGTTTCTTCAAAATTACATTTTGCTCAAACAAGTTCGGACACATGAGGGATTAGGTATCACTTCAATGATGCCAGTTCCAGGAAGGAATGTGACAAATGCTTTAATACCTAGGGTGATAAAAAGAAAAAAAAAAAAAGAAAAAACAACAACAAAAAAAAAAAAAAACCCAGAAAGCAGAGATAAAGCTTGGAAGAGTCCATTTCAGAACTGACAGGCCTCTTTGTTCAACCCTGTGCCAGAAAGCCTGAGTGAAACAGACCACGATGTCCCTTAGCCTCTTGTTGCCCCCTCTAGCTTTGCTCTCTGTGGTAATTGAATCAGAGCAGAACTGCACTTCTGTGGCCCCAGCAGAACAGGTGTGAACACACACACATACACGTACAACACACACTCAACATGAATGCAAATTTTACTTTTAAGTCGCAGACCTGAACATCAGATATGTGTAAGGAAGCAAAGCATGACACTGGCATTTTTGCAGAAAAGCTGAAGAAAAATCTTTAAAAACTGACAGCAACAATTCATACAGAAGTCACACAAAGATAAATAAATAAATCACGCAAACACACAGCAAACACCCCAATAACTGCTGCTTCCATTACGCACACACAGTGGGTGAGACAAATGGAGCACCGCTTGTGCCGTAATGGAATTTTAGCCACATGATGGGCGCTGCCAGGAAAAATTCCTGCCCTGCCAGGCTGCAGGTCGTCCAGGCTGAAGGTCTGGAAGCTGAATGATGGTATTTTTGAATGGGGTTTTTGATGCTCAAGAATTCTAAAAGAAACAAACGCAAAGTAAAGTTTTCTTTCTTCACAAAGTCAAGCTTTATGTCAAACTTAAATAAATTAATAAGCAAATACACCACTTTGTGGGTAAATTTTAAGTTTTTTTTTTTTTTAATCAATCAAACTAATAATAGAATTGCTGAGTTGCAGCAGTGTTATTGTGTGCCTAATAATATAAGTAATTGGTTGAAAGATGTAAAACTAATAAAGAACTGAAGTATCAAACAATATTTCTTTTTTTCATTATGTTGATATCAGCCGTCAAGGTTAGCTTATTTTATTATATGCTATTTTTAAAATGAATATATTTTCTTTTTGATGATAATAAAAACAATACTGAATGTTTTTTTTTGTTTGTTTTTTTGTTTTTTTTTTGCTTTAAGATTAAAGGCAGGGTTTGAGGAATGGAGTATGTCACAAAATATTCTTCCAGGCCTTTATAAACACACAGGTGTATTGTATATGTCAGAGAATGACTCATCCTCAGTCCTTCAGTTTATTGGCAGGTGGGTTTACTTCTTAAGTACTTTATGGTGTCAGCTTAGAATAACTTTGACAAGAGGGTCTGTGTCTGAGAAGAGAAGTAAAGCAAAAAAGTAAAAAAAAATAAATTGAAAGTTTGTGCTAGTGGCTCTTTTGTGTGTGTGTATGTATAGGTATGTCTGTAGTCCTGTACAATAAGATCCTGTAGCCTCCAAGGCTTTCCCAGGAGGAATAAAACAACTTTTATTTTCCTTTTCTTTTTCTCCTTGGCTGGATTAAATTATGGGCTCTTTATCTCCTCTTGCAGTCAGAGTGGTGTCATCCTAGAGGACTGGAGAAAATGACCTTTTTGACCCGAAAGAGGAGGACGGCTTCGGGTGTATTAGTTTTCTTTTCTTCCCCCCCCCCAGATAAACACACAATTCACATTTACCTCCAGATTTCTCTTTCAGGACCTCCTGCAGACCCCAAACCAGATGGTCTGAACAAAACCTCTAACACAATTTACAGTCCCTTAGGTCAATAGATACGGAATGTCACATCGAACTAAGCAACTGGCTCTTGTCAAAATGACACCTTTACACCTCCAGATAAGACTCAACGGCGCCAGGAGAGAGACCCGGCAACTCTGCTTTGATCCTCCCCGAATATACATTCTGGGTGACAGATCCACCCCTCTTCCCACAGGAAGAAACTCCAGATGCACTTCTTTGTGTCTTCTTTAAATTTCCTTTCACTAACTGGTTTAATGTAGCCTACATGATTTTTGTTGATAGGTTTGACTGAAGTTTCCCTTTTTATTCATTCTCATATGTGATTTAAATCCTTGAACTGATCACACATCAGAATCAATCATGAACACTTTACTACATAATGTTGGTTATATCTTTCCAAGTTTGGAACCCCTGTTAAGCAAATAATAGGAATGGATAAGAATGTAACTCTCTTTCAGGATTCATCGGCTGAGGAAGACAAGTCATGCCAATGGATTAATCCACACTTGATAAGAAATATGGGAAATATGCAACAATTGGGTTTCATGTGTAAAAGTATTACTATTGGTAAATGTTCCCTTTCCAAGCAAACAAAACATCTGCATGAGTCCCCAGAATGTTGATTGCCATGCTTAAAGCTAGGAAACAAAGTTAATAATTTGATTATCATGATCATGTTAATGAAATGGGAGAAAGGAACCAGGGCCCGCAGTGAAATAAGACCTGAATCACTCCTACCCTCTTGGTTAACAATCAAAGCTGACCTGATTGGGTAAGACTGACCAGCCTTCTGACTATTAGTGGTTTGTGATTGGTCAGGACCTAGGATGAAGGGTCCAGTTAAATGGACCCGCGCTCTGGACTACAAGGGTTTTTTTTTGTCCTCCCTTGTCTTCTCTCTCGGCCCTTGACTCTCGATCGCCGTGATTCTTGTACTTTGACTTAATTTCGTTGCCCTCTCGCAACTTTCCGCTGTACGCAGCTGTTTCTTTGCTTTCATAAGTTTACTCCATCTCTCTTCCTTTGTGTGCGTAAGATCTTAACGAGATAAGTTTGAACAGAAAAGTAATATTTGTGTTGAAGGCGAAACAAGCCTTGTTTAAGTTTACCCAGCGAACATTTTTATTTTTCCTTTTTGAGATCAGTAATTCACCAGAACCGCAGTTCCACTAATTTTTGCGTCTGTACAAGTACTGCCTACCCTCAGACAGTACGCGTGGAACACAACCTTTGGAATAATTTGAGTACGAGAAACACCGCCCTTGGTTCTGGGATTCTGCTGGACAGAGATCCCAACCCGTTCATCAGAGCAGCTCCAGACCTACTTCTCCCGACGCCAGAAGGTCCATTTCCCGGAGACTTGCAGTCCAGGACAGAACCACCCGGTCCGCCGGCTCCATCAACTGACCCAGCGGGAAAAAGTAGGATCTTCATAGCGCTTTGATATCACTTGTGGTGTTCAACAGTACATCAAATTTAACCAAAGTATAAATTTGAATTCTCATTCAAACACAATATCACTAAGTAAATTTTTAACAAAGATTTAAGTGAAATAACAATACCGATTTAATTGCTTCAATTCCAACCAGTTCCTTTCTGCCCCATTTCATTCAATTCATTTTTACCTCTCATTATTACTGTCATAAATGAAAATCCCTGTAAACAAATTCACTTGACCATCTCACCAATAACCTCTCCATCATTGCTCATTTTCACTGCTGTATGGTTACCATCATTGTAATAAATATGTATAATCAATTCATCCGTTCTTGTCATAATTTCTGAATGTACAATTTCTGGTTCATTCGTTCTGAGAATTTACTACTTTAAGTGAGACTGTGTTTATTGAATTAAGTATATTTCAGGTTTTCTCATCCTCCTGAATCTTAAGTTAAGTAAAAGTGATGAGTGGTGCTCCGAGGTAATTAAAATTTAATAAGTAGTAATTGATAGAGGCATAGTTTTACTACAATCCAAAAGTCTTGATGACAATGCCAGCAATAATCAATACTAATGGGCTAATGGGGATTGAGTGCATGCAGTCTCTGTAAGACAGGATAGATAGCACACAGTAAAGTCATCCGTTGACGTCACAGACAGCAGTATCACGATTGAAATGGATCCAGTGTCACTAGAGAGCTGATCATGCATTAAAACTGGAACAGTCTGCAGAAAGGCTGCTCATAATACAGGATATTGTTAATCATACCTTTTTTACTGCTTTCTAAAGGGACCAGGAAGGGAAAAATCGATCAGGTAAAAATGGTCTACTTAAGAGACATACTTTTTTAAAAAGGGAAGAATGGAGGTTGTTCCTGTAACCATTTGTTCCTCAAGTTCCTGCAATGTGGATTTTGGAGTAGGCAAGCATAACACAAATGGACCATCTGCAAGTCCTGGGACCAGATGCATAACGCTGTGTGGTGTTAATGATTGAAATGGTGTAATACACACAGAGGCAGACTTGTTCATGTGGATTCTTTTTAGATTTTTAGAAACCCAATCCCCTCCTCCCCGAACACACACATTCAGCTGGGAATGAATATAGACACTTTCTTAAAAATAGAAAAACTTTATTTTCAAACAAACAATGGCAAAGAAGAAGCACCATTTTAATGAATGTGAACCTGAAACACTTGTAGGCCAAAAAGAAAAACAGGAATTCTGTTTTATTAATTTTAAGGACTGAAATCACAAACTAAACTAAACCTGCTGGAAGGAAAAAAAAGTCATAAAAAGTAAATCAAGTCTTAGATTACTGCAGACCATGATGGAGATATAAAATGTAAAACACCAGTAAGAGTGAACCTTTTAGATCTTCGAAAACAATTATTGTTACTAAATGTTGCTTTGAGTGGAAACTTTGTTACATCTACAGACTTTTCAGCCAGACCTTTTCATGTCAGGAACTGCTTTCATGCCAAAGATTAAAAAGAGATAAAAATGTCACTCAACATTAGAGACTGATCCTAGATGTGAATGTGAACACACAGATTTCTGCTGCAACATCAGAGGTAGCTGCTGAATTCATATCAGCTTATATATTTTGGTAACTGTGAAAAGAAGAATCCTAATCATAATGTTGTGGGTGGAAATATAAAATTACATATATGCTAAACTAACCTTGAGCTTTGTATTCACTGGACCTCTGGTTTCAACCATGGAAAACCCTTGCATACTAAACAGGGTTGTATCTTCACATTTCTTGACAGTTATAATCCAAAATAAATAACAGGTTCAAATAGAAATCTAACTCGCTGCTAAGAAAGAAAGGTTACAGAGAAGCTTAGTGCTTTCTTTGATTATTAATTAATGTAGAGAGATACGTGCAATGTTTCTAGTGTTTTAGGAGTGAAGAGCTTGCTATCTGATTGCCTAAGGGCCCAAGGAAGCTTTGAGAACGGCCTTGTTTCTTTGTCTGTTTCTTTCTCTCTCGTAGTTGCAGGGATGTTGCAAGAGCTGACAAAGAAAATTAAGTTGTGTGATGTGTCACGTTGACACGGCACCTCTGCATTTAGTTAAAAGGGTATGTGCTTTTTTTTGTTTGTTTGTTTTCTTTTTCATCAGTATTCTTCAGTATTTATGTATAAGAAGTCTCAAAACAAACTGTGTCAAGTTTTCTTGCATTACATAATGACATAATGATTACCATACATTGTGGTTGTACATATGTATAACCACAATGTATATATACATATATATATATATATATATATATATATATATATATATATATATATATATAAATATATACATATGTATAACCACAATGTTTGGTAATCATTATGTCATTATGTAACGCAAGAAAACTTGACACAGTTTGTTTTGAGACTTCTTATACATAAATACTGCAATCCTGTACCCTTGATGAGCCTGTGAGCACAAATTACTATTTGCACACAGAAAACAAGCTGCATCTGCTTTGTGATTTCAAATCACAGCAGGTGGTAACAGGAAATGTTACCTTCAAAGTCAATAACTCATCCAATGTATGCCATGAATAACATGCACGTTTGCCAGCAATTCCTCTGGTTTTCCCTCTTTCTGTTTCCCTTTTTAAACTTTCTGCACTGTAAGTGTAGTGTGTCATGTGACGCTTTGTGGGACCTCTGTTGTGTTGAAGGAGATTTAATGATGCTTTGTTGAAACCATTTCTTCCATTAACCATACTATAGTAGTATTTGCATTAAACACGCTTGTTGCTTGTTGGGCTGACCAGTACTGGGTGGTTTGCCACGTCTGGTAATACAACAGATGTTTGAAAATGTATCTTTAGATAACCAGGGAAAATCAATGTCTCTATCAAATTTTCCTACTACTCCTACTGTGGAAGTTTCATTTAGAACAGCATTTATCTTCAAAATAAGATCATTTTGCACTGAGTCTCATGCTTTCACCGAGGCTTCCAAACAGCACCTGCTTGTCTAAACTAACAAGTTGACCTGGAACACAGAAGTTAGGTTATTTTCACCCTGTGTGGCGTAACATTGTTTTATCTTTCTTATGTGCTGTGGTTGAAAAGAGAAAACACATATTCTGTTTCGTCAAAACTTATTCTAATGTTTGTGTGACATTAAGGTGTTTTAAAACACCATGACTAGTGTAGTTTTAGAAAAATAAATTAAACCTAAAGAATAGGACTTTTTACATCTGTATTAGAATGACTCATTGTTATAATTAAACCAGTGTTCTGCATGAATCATGCTCTCTTTCATGTCATAATTATCTGGTTTGTTGATATAGAATTTCATGCAATACTCTCATTTGCAGAATATACATTAAACACAGATGCATTCTGGCTAAAATGTTGTATTCACTATGTTATAAAACAGAGAGCAAACATGTGTGAATGAAAACCATGCTGAATATAAATTCAAGCACATGGAAGTACGGAGGAAGGGAAGAGCATGCACAAATGAATACAAAGAAGAAGGATTTTTTTTCCCTTTGTCACACAACACAGAGAAAGACAAGGAGTGGATGCTTTGGAAAGCAGAAACACTTGAAAATAATGATAAGAAAAATAAAATAAAACCGTGAAGCACAAGAGAGCACTACTAAATCCGAATGCTGTGTTTTCTATAAGACTACTGCAGAAAACTATTACAGACAGTGTTGTTGATGTTTGTGTGTGACTGAATTGCTGTGTTTTCCATCAGAATCCGTGTTCCAGTTTACTGGGTGTCTGAATGTTTGTGTGGGAATATGGCTCTTCATGCATATCATCATTTATGTCCATGACAGTGTGTGGAATTATTGTACATGCTCAGTATTTTCTCTCTTACATCCATCAGATTTTGACATGATATACTGGCTGAGAAATGCAGTGAGTAAGAACTCCCTGTCTTCAGCTGCCTTCATACTTGATTTCACTGAATCACCAGAAATAATCTCTGTATTTCTTAAAATCCCTTAATTGAATTGGCTTGTTATGTTTGTCAGAGTAAAGACTAACAACAACTGACAGTAGTAGAAATTTGCCAAGAGAGTTTGAAGCTAATTGTGGCATTTTCATTACGCAGATCTTTAATAATATAAGTCAAAATGTTTGAGACTGAAATCCAAGATGTGATGGTTGGGTCATTAGAAAAGACAGTGCTGATCAGTGATTGATTATTGATCACAGGCTCAGGAAAGCATAGATCAGGGTTCTGCTTGTCAGTTACTGATCATGAAGCAAATTTTAACAAAGGACCAACAGCATTTGTAAACTGGATAATCCCATCAAATTGAGCTGGAATGGAAAGCTGGCAATGGCTCTGGTACTTCCAGCCAACATCTTTTTCTCCCATTTGTCCAAAAGAAAATTATATTAAAATCAGAGTAAATTCTATTCACAAATTGCAATGAAAACAAGATATTTGTGTAAGACAGTATTTGTTTAAAATATGTTAAAAGATCCAGAACAGTAATTTAGTTTTCTTCCATTCAGGAAGGCTGAATTACCCACCAGCTAAGCCAGTACTTCACAGCGGAGATCCCAGGGTAACACAGTGACTCTAAGAACCAAAGTTTCATAACTAACTGACTTTTGTAAACTCAGCAGTATTTCTTCCTTTTTCATGATTTTTAAAGTTAGGATATGAGCATCTCCTGAGTTGGAGTCTGCATGTACGAGACCCCACTATCCAAGTTATGCTCTTTTGCTCTTATAGTTATGGGTAGTCTAGCCATCCATTATGTAACGGTTGAAGTTACTTAGTTTCAGATGTACCACTAGGCGGAGCTATTTGTAAGCTAATGCCATTAAGAATATTACATTTGCGATTTATTTTACATAATTATTTTTGTATTCCTAGCATTTCAGTAATCTTTATAGGGTCATACATTTAATAATATGGTACATTTAAGAGAAATTTTGTTTGTCAAACTATTAAGATAAGTGTAAGGTCATGTGAAGGTCACTTCCTGTGTAGCGCTAAGCAGTGAAAACAGCAGAAGCCGACAGACCCGACATCGTGCTTGTTAAGAGAGTTTTGAAGCTAAATAAGTATTTTCTACAAGCACCGGTTTGTTCACTAGCAGGCCAAAGTGGTATGTTTTACTTTATTGTTTGTCTATTGTATAATTTATGTCATTTAAAAGCCTATGTTAATTTTATGTACATCATTTGTGTGTCACCAGTTCTACGGTGTGCCTGTGGTGTAAGAGAAAAGACTGCGGTAAACATCAGTTGAAAAGAACTCTCGTGCCTCCTGTTGTTTGTGTGCAACCCGGCATACATTACATATGTAGCAATGGGGACATCACCTGATGCACTGAGAAGTATCTTGCTCCCTTTTTCTAATGTATTAATGTATAAATATATAACAGTATTGCCATCTCTAACATACTTCTCCTTTTTCCCGTAGGTCTTCCTGAATAAGTGCAATTGTACCTGTTAATCTGTCTTTTCTGTCCCCTCCACCCCAACCAGTCGAGGCAGAGGACTGCCCTCCCTGAGCCGGATTCTGCTGGAGGTTTCTTCCTGTTAAAAGGGAGTTTTTTCCTTCCCACTGCCTCCTTGTGCATGCTCAGGATGGAGGACTGGATCGAAGTCATGATTTGATGGAATTAGTTTGTTTCTATTATAGGCTATGTATGAATTGTTTTGAAATGATGTGTATGTAAATGCCCAGTGACAACATTTTTGTTAAGCGGTCCTATACAAATAAAGCTGAATTAAAATTTATTTTTTCTTCTTTTACATGGGCAGTAAAGCCCCTATCCCACTACTCGACTCTTCTCCACGCTACTTGTTTTGTGGAAATTTCCAGGGGGCTTTTCCAAGGCTGAGTAGACATTTTGGTGATACCTATTCTGCCAAGATTCCAAGAGGGCTGAGTCCAACTGAAAATGTGACTTCTACAATGTGCAAGTTGCTGGTTGGCGAGGGAGTGGTTGGATGGAATGAAAATGGAAATGAAAATGAAAAAATGAAAAATACTTTATTAATCCCCAAAGGGCAATGTATTCATTAATTAATCCCCAAAGCAAAGCAGTGCATCATCAACACTGTGTACAGTGGGGATACAGGGCAACTGACCTTGACTCAGGATATTGTGGGTTAGATGACAGAGCTTCAGAACCTCCTCAATCCCACTAACATGTCTTTCAATGAGGTAGCAGAGTTGGGGGTTTAGGAATGGCCTCTCTTGTTTCCAGAGCGGAAGTTGCTTGGTTGGTTCTATGTGGAGAGTAACATGTTCTCCACGTGTATGTGTGGGTTCTCTTAGGTACTTTGGCTTCCTCCCAGTGTCCAAAGACATTCGTTTTAGGTTCATTGATCACTTCTTGATCACTTTTATGGATAAACGCTTCCGCTAAATTACTGTAGAATAGATGCTGTTGAGTTGTTTTGGTTAAGATGCCTCTGCAGCATTGCATGGACATCAGAGATAGTGTCTATGAACTAGCAGACAGAAGTTTTGATCCACCTCTTCAAGAAGGCGGACCACAAGCTGTGATCCAACTACAGGGGGTCATACCCTTCAACCTTCATGGTGTGTTTTGTTCAGGGGTTCCGGAGAAGAGGGTCCATCAGATAGTCAAACCTCACATTGAAGGGAAACAGTATGGTATTTATCCTGGTCATGGAACAGTAAACCAGCCCTACATTCTCTTTGGAAAGGGCATGGAAGTTTACCCAAACAGTCTTTAATGTGATTACTTTATGAGTTTGGAGAGGGCATTCAACCATGTCCCCAGTTGATTGCTGTGCATGGTGCTCCAGGAATATGGAGTAGCGGACCCCTTTGTAGAAGTTGTTTCCAAGGCTGCCCTTCCTCACTGACTCTTTTCACCCCTTTCGTGGCCTCATGTTTTGGTCTTACCCTTTACAGATTATGTGGTTCTGTTGGCTTCATTGGGCAATGATCTCCAGCTGTCACAGGAGCAATTTGATGCAGCATGAACCAGTTGGGAACAAGAATTGTCACCTCCAAATCCGGGGCCATGGTACTCAGCTGGAAATAGGTGGACTATCTTCTCTAGGTTGGGAATGAAGTCCTATCCCAAGTGGAACAGTTCAAGTATCTCAGAGTCTTGTTCAACAGTGAGTGAAGGATGCAAAGGAAGATAGACGAGCAGATTGGTGTGGCGTCTGCAGCAATGTAAATGCTCTATTGGTCTGTCATTGCTTTTTTTTTTCCTTCTTTTGTCTGGCATTGAAGTTAGCAAATGGTCTGGATACTGTGTTGTGGTGAGCAAAGTTGTTTTGCCAAGAGGAGCTTTATCTAAATAAAGATCCCCTTGAAAATCAAAATTTTTGTTTTGCTTGTTTGTTTTGAATCCATTTACATTCCTACTGTAACTACTGTCACAAGCTGTGGGTAGTGACCAAAATAACAACATCACAACTAAAGGTTAGAAGAGTCAGCTGAAGAGGCATCTGGATAGGATGTCTCCTGGACACTTCCTTAATTAGGTATTCCAGGCATGCTCCACTAGGAGGACATGCTGCGGAAGACGAAGGACATGCTGGTGGGACAACATCTCTCAGCTAGCTAGGGAATACCTGGAGATCCCACTGGATAAGACGGGGTTGAAGAAGAGGACTTGACTGAACATAGAGGCAACATGTGACCAAGGATACTAAGCTTTTGGACTTTTGAAGAGGAATCACCTAATCTGATGACTCTTTAACAAACACTTATTTCCACAGCATCTAGACTATTTTCATAGTTCAGGGGCTCCTGCATGAAGCAGGGAATTTGTCTGAAGAGCATTAAGATGTTGCCAACAATTTCTGCACCAACTGCTGATGCTGTTACGTCTGTATAGGTCTTTTCTGGAACTTGTTGAATATTACATGACTTATTGAATTAATTGTAAAGCATAATTATATCTTTGTTGACAGTCACTTTCTTCCTCTTGGCATGATCAGTTCTTTGAAATTCAAATAAAGCACACAATGTGAACATGTTTCCTCGTGGGTGTAGAATAAGGTGGTATTCATCACAAAGGGTGCCAAAGTATCCCACGGAGAATAAAGTCTTTTGTTTGTTCAAAGAGAGAGAGAGAGCAAAAACAGCACTTACATTACAAAGGCTGAAGATGTAATGACTTGTTGGGACAACTCACAGCTGCCATTTGTCATAGAAATGTAAAATGCAAGCAAACCAATTTATTTAGATGTACAGCAGTCATAAATAAAACAAGTTGGAGCCATAACGGAAACAATGAGCTTGACGAATGCTAATTATTCTCACTACTCAACACAGTCTGAGACACTGAAAGTAAAATTAGACATGCTGTGAAACTTGGCCATTTAATGACCAACAAGAAAGATGAATTGAAAAACAATATATTGCATGCCAAAAGTATGTATTCTTTAATCATAAAAATCTATTTCTAAAAGCTCATTAACTTTTAACAGCAATAGCAGAGGTGATGATTTATAACCAGCGATATGAGGATTGTATCAATAGCCTCTACATTTAGTTAATTCCCAGCTGATATCTAGAGTTATAACAGTTTATTTCAATCTATGTTTGCACAGTTTGTGATAAAACAGCAACTTCAATAGAAAATCAATATTAGTGTTGTGAAATTGTTGCTCTTATGCCCAGATACAATGTTCAGAATTATTCGGCATCAATGTCTGGTTGTGCTGGCATGTTTAAAAGTAGAATTGCTTATTTCTTTTCACATGATGACTGAAAGAAAATATAAAAGCCTGACAAATACTTTGGAAGCAATGTCAATTTTATTAATCAATTTTGTTTATAAAATATGCAGCGCCAATGTAAATATTAACCGTGTTAGTTATATGTAGTTATTATTTATTAAACTTTTCAGCAATGCGTTTGACCATGTGATTCACATTTGCTCTATATTTAGTAGACTTCTTTCTTTGGCTGGAAATTTTAATTTCTAAGTATATTAGTGAGTGCTCAATAAAGGGTTAAAGTGCAAAAATTGTTTTGTTTTTGCTCCTTTTTGTATGAACAGCTCATTTAAAACAGTGCTTTAGCATAATTTCTAAGGCCAATGATGTAATGTATGCTTCCAGCTCTGAGCTAAAGCAACTAATATATCTTGATAACTTATTTTCACAACGTGCTGAAGCTAAAGCTAATAAAATAAGGCCGTTGAAGTTTTTACTGTTATTGATCAGTATGTAAAATGGTAAAACAAAAAATGCACTTGTACATTTAGTTTTATACATTAGCTATCATTTCCGAGATAATGCACATTTTCCTTGTTTCTAACATTTATGTTTTCATTCATTCATTTATTCATGTTCTATATTGCCAATTCTAACAAAGGGTCACAGGGAAGTTAGAACAATCATCAGGTGAGAGGCAGGGTACAACCTGTAGATGTCACCAGTCCATGCAGCATTTACATTTTTCTTACTGTAATTTAAATAGCATGATTACGTATTTTGAAAAAGAAAGAAAAAACTTTGATGATCAACCTTGCTTGGACATAGAAGCCCTCGGCATCATTGCACTCGTTCTTTCATAGTCTTGCAAGTCTTGGCTTGCAGGGCTGTATAAAAACAGGGCTAATTGACAAAATATGCCCTTTTTGTTCACCAAGCTGCAGTTCAGTAGTGTTTTCTCTGCTTCAGCCACTTGATTTGCTCTATGTAAACTATTCGGTGTGCCTGGGTACAGCATGTGCACAAAACCAGATTATTTTCCAGCTAATGCAATTCTGTAGTCAACCAAAAAGTCCACCAATGTTACTAATTTATGTAAATCAAATCTGATTTGTTTAGCACCAGATGACTGGTAAGCAGGCACGGTTCAGTGCTCTCACCACTTCTCACCTACAAACTATATAAACCTCCACCTTAGTGGCAATTTATTCTGTGATTATCAGCCTCCAAATTCAGTGTTTTTTTTCTTTTTTGTTTTAAAGACTTTAGAGTATCCCACTGGTTTTCTCAGGCTTTCTTAAAATTGTGATTCCCTACTCATTACTAATTCATTTTGGGGTTTACTTGGAATGGTCTGGATGACACCAACCACAACTTTAAAAGAGAAATAGAAAGAAGCATTATGTGTGACTTCAATCATTATGTTGAGGTAATTAAGACATACAAAATAGAACAAATGACTAAATCAAAACCTTGAAAAGTGGGTTACATTTGCAGTACTTGACTATAGCTGAATCTGTCAGTTTGCCATAGTAATACAAATAAAATACATGCAAAGCATCTTGGAAGAAAGCTACATTTATCTTAAGGACATTAAGTTTTCAAATGAGTCTCAGACAGCAAAAAATATCTAAAAAAATTCCTTCAAGTGATTGAATGACTGATGACTACGTTCACATTCAGATTTACTCACCTTACATCTCCTAGCTAAATAAAGAGAAATAAAACTTTCACCCATGACCCTTGAAGAATATAATTATAATTAAGATGTAATTGGAGCTCAGTGAATCCTTCAGGCCTCGCATCACAGCTTTCCTGAGGGCGTCGGAAATGTGGAGCACAGAACCACCAAAGGGCATTGTGCTAAGATCAGACTGTTTGTAGTAGATGCTAACAAGCACAGGGAGATGAGAAGAATAGAGATAGAGAGAGGAAATATTAATGAAAAAACTAGCAAGTGCAGTAGAGGGAAGCGAGGAGAAAGATCAAATAACTGAAAAAGAAATGAATGGCAGTAAAAGAGACTTGGAGTGAGAAGGGTGCGAGCATACTGATATTATTGTGAATAGGGAGAAGAACACTAAGGTAATGACAATAACAGACAGATACAAACAGACTCAGAGGTGTCCATTTGCCCTCAGACAGATGCTGAGCGTGGGTGGTTGGATCTCTGCAGCTATGCCAGTCATGCAGCAAATAAATTCGATGCATGCCAGTGAACCCACATCAAGCCTTGTGGGCATTCCCTGCAGAGCAAAACAATGTCCGCGTCACTGTGTGGCACAGTGGGAACCTCAACAATGCCCAATACTGTTAGCATTATGCTTAACACCATTTGAAGAAACTACTTTAGCCCTGCAACAGGCTGAGAAGCACTTCAATAAACACCACACTGTGTGAGATTTATATTGATTCAAAAATGAGCAACAATCCAAATTTATAAAGATCTCCATCAGGTGGAACAGCAGCTGATGGAGATCAGAAACAGTAAGCTTTTGAAAAGCTGTAGCACTTGCTGAATACAGAGTAAGCTATTTGGCTTATATTAGGATGTACTGATAGAGAAAACAGACATGGTTGCAGCTTTAGGTCAAAGTATAGCAGGAATGTCTGAACTACATTTCATCAATGAAGAGGAGGTAGCTAGATATATCTCACATCTATTCATCTATCCATCTAGCTATGCATCCGTCCATCATTCTATCTATCCATCCATCCATCCGTTTTCTGCCGCTTGTCTGGTATAAGGTCGTGGAGGGCAAAAGAAATCTTCCATGACAATGCAGAAGTGCCCAAACACTTTCAGCTCATGCAGAAGAGATCATTTACTCCAAATATGATATTAATTTGATCAAAGTAAAAAAGAAAACAAAACAAAAAAAAACAGGGCTGTCAGTTAATTACACTTTTAATCACAGTTAATTATATGAGTGTCTAGAGGTAACTCACAATTAATCACGTCTTAATCGCAGATTGCTTATCTGTTTCCAAATGTACAGGAACAATGTTTATCCATTTTTAACACTTCTGTTGCCACTTATGTACTTGCAGTGATAGAATAAAGCAATCAAATTTAGTTAAGATTTACTCAACTGAAGTTAAATTACTTCACTCACACGCACACACATTCACACACACACACACACACACACAAATTCCTTTACTAACACTTGTATACCACTTATGACAACCTCACCTTTGCTTAGAAATAAACAAATAAACAGAAGTTAATATCCTGCAGGGCTCTACCACTGTTTCCAACAATATGAGCACATATACTTTGATTGATATTGAACATACCTGGTTTCTAAATGTTTTTTGGTCTACTATGAGTCTGAATCAAAAGTATAAAACATTTCCTTTAAAGTATTAACAGATACAGCTGACAGGCGCACAAGCAGCGGGTTACACACAGGCACACGCTGTGGTAATATGCACATAACCTCCATCTCTGCTGGTTTATGGATACACTGAGGTTTGTAATATGCAGATAGTCTTCGTTTTTGTTGGTTTATGGATGCACTGAGGTTTGTCTCTTGGAATGTGCGTGGAGCTGGTACAAGAGAGAAGAGGTTAAAAATTCTTAATCAGATGCGTGAAATGAAGGCAGACATCGTTCTCCTGCAGGAGACTCATTTATCTAATTCAACAATAAATCTTTCAACGGACCAGTTTCCACATGTTTACTCAGCTTGCTATAATTCCAGACAAAGAGGAGTAGCCACTCTTATTAATAAAAGTTTAAAATTTGACATTGATCAAACAATCACAGATCCAGAAGGCAGATTTTTAATAGTTACATTATCTATTCAAAATGTTAACTATTGCAAATGTTTATGGCCCAAATGTTGATGACTCCTCCTTTTTTCACTCCCTCTTTACTTCGCTCTATGATCACTTAGATAACACAATCATTGTAGCAGGGGACTTAAATGTTATTCTTGACAAATACAGTTCATCAGGGAAGTATCGAGGTCGGAAATCAGCTGAAACAGTTAAACAGTACATGAAGGATTTTGGTCTTTGCGATGCATGGCGTTCTCATCACCCGACACAGAGAATACACTTTCTTCTCTTCAGTTCACCATACCTATTCTAGACTAGATTACTTCCTAATCAGCAGTTCACTCATGAGTGACATATCAGAGATAAAGATCCATCCCATAATCATCAGTGATCATGCACCTGTATCATTAACCACTAGAAGTAAAAACTGTAAGCCAGCCACTAGAGACTGGAGATTTAATACATCATTACTTACAGATTCTGAGTTTATCAGTTACTTTAAAAGAGAATGGTCCTCATATCTAGAAAACAATAACAGACCAGAAACTTCAGCGTGTGTTCTGTGGGAAGCAGGAAAAGCAGTAATGAGAGGGAAAATAATATCCTTCTCTTCCCATAAGAAAAAGAAGGAAACTTTGAGAACATCAGAATTAGAACTCAGAATTAAATCACTAGAGGAAGCTTACCATGTCTCCCCAGAAGAAAACACACTGAATGATATTAGAAAAGCCAAATTAGAACTTAATGAAATAATAGATAAAAGAACACAATTCATGGTGCAAAGACTTCGATTGGACAATTTTGAACATGGTAACAAATCTGGAAAGTTCCTGGCTAACCAACTAAAGGCAAATAAGGAGAAAACAACAATTTCCTCTATAAAAGATTCAGAAGGAAATATCAGCCATGATCCTGACATGATAAACAATACTTTCAAAGAATTTTACAAAGCATTATATTCATCACAAATAAATCCAACAGATGAGATTAACCAATTTCTTAGCAGCATCAATCTTCCTAAAATAAATCAGGAAAATAAAATGGCTCTAGATTCACCTATTTCAGTTCATGAGCTCCATGAAGCTCTCCACCGTATGCCAAATAATAAAGCACCAGGTCCAGATGGCTATCCAGCTGAATTCTACAAAGAATTCTGGACCACACTGGCTCCAACCTTTTACAGCATGGTATTAGAAATAAAGGAAAAGCAAAAAATACCCTCCAATATGAACTTGGCGAATATTTCAGTCCTATTAAAACCAGGAAAGGACCCTACACTCCCATCCAGTTATCGTCCAATTTCATTAATAAACGTAGATCTCAAAATAATCAGCAAAGCTCTAGCCAGAAGGATAGAGAAAATAACCCCTTCCATTATTCACCCTGATCAAACAGGCTTTATAAAAGGTAGACATTCCTACACTAACATGCGCAGATTAATTAACATAATAGATTATTCAACTCTACACAATCTGAAGTCCACAGTTATTTCTTTAGATGCAGAAAAAGCATTTGAAACTTTTATTTGCAACTTTAAAAGAATTTGGGTTTGGGGTCATCATTTATTGACTGGATAAAAATATTATACAACAACCCAAATGCATGTGTGAAGACTAATGACAAAACTTCTCCAAACGTCTGCTTACAGAGAGGCACCAGACAGGGCTGCCCACTTTCTCCATCACTCTTTGCCATTTTTATTGAACCTCTGGCAGCTGCCATAAGACAAAACCCAGAAATCAAAGGAATTCAAGCTAAAAATATTGAACATAAAATTAGTCTTCACGCAGATTCTCAGGAACGGGCAGTGAAGATGATGAAGGAGTGGACCCAAACGCAGAGATGAGGGGAACAGGGATGTCGATTCTAGTGGATTTATTATAACAAAGGACACTCAAGGGACTAACTACAACAAAATGATCCAGCAAACAAGGAATGAAACTGAGGAGTATAAATACACACAAAACGAGACACAGGTGAAACAAATTAACTAAATGAACCCAGGTGAACTCAACAGGAAATCAATGAAGCTAAACAAGAACCGAGGGAACTAAACAGGAAAAACTACAAAATAAAACAGGAAGCCCAAAAACAAAGCACCGAAAAACCCAAATCATGACAGTACCCCCCCCCCCCCCCCCCCTCAAGGGCCGGCCACCGGACGGCCCAAAAAGATCAGAGTCCAGACACGGGTGGGAGGAGGGGGCCCGGAGGAGGGACCAAGGGAAAAAAACAAAGTGCAGGGGCACAGGGCTGGGGGAAGAATCCAAACGGCCCAGCTCAGGAAACAGTCTGGGGGCAGCCCCGGCTCTGGAGGACGGCCGGGAGGCCCAGACGACGGGGGCAGCCCCGGCTCTGGAGGACGGCCGGGAGGCCCAGACGACGGGGGCAGCCCCGGCTCTGGAGGACGGCCGGGAGGCCCAGACGACGGGGGCAGGCCTGGCTTAGGATCCCTCACGTTGGACACTGGAGGCGGAGGAGGAGGAGCGTCCATCTCCTGGACCCCCTCGGGAACTGGGGACAGAGGGGGAGCGTCCCGACCTGGGACCCCCTCGGGAACTGGGGACAGAGGGGGAGCGTCCCGACCTGGGACCCCCTCGGGAACTGGGGACAGAGGAGGAGCGTCCCGACCTGGGACCCCCTCGGGAACTGGGGACAGAGGAGGAGCGTCCCGACCTGGGACCCCCTCGGGAACTGGGGACAGAGGAGGAGCGTCCCGACCTGGGACCCCCTCGGGAACTGGGGACAGAGGAGGAGCGTCCCGACCTGGGACCCCCTCGGGAACATGGGACAGAGGAGGAGCGTCCCGACCTGGGACCCCCTCGGGAACATGGGACAGAGGAGGAGCGTCCCGACCTGGGACCCCCTCGGGAACATGGAGCAAGGAATGTGGACGGGTTCTGGGCGCTGGCGTGGGAGCCTGCAGCGCCGGAGACGTGGACCTGGGCGCTGGCGTGGGAGCCTGCAGCGCCGGAGACGTGGACCTGGGCGCTGGCGTGGGAGCCTGCAGCGCCGGAGACGTGGACCTGGGCGCTGGCGTGGGAGCCTGCAGCGCCGGAGACGTGGACCTGGGCGCTGGCGTGGGAGCCTGCAGCGCCGGAGACGTGGACCTGGGCGCTGGCGTGGGAGCCTGCAGCGCCGGAGACGTGGACCTGGGCGCTGGCGTGGGAGCCTGCAGCGCCGGAGACGTGGACCTGGGCGCTGGCGGTGGTAGTGGTCCGGATGGGTGGAGCGCCAGTCTAGTTCCCAGAAAAGGGGACTGGCCAGGGCTCTCCACTGGGCCAACCAGTCGTCGGTGCTGTCTGCGCCGGCTTCTCTTGGAAGCGGTCCAGTGAGGCTCGTTGGTCGGGAGGTGTTTGGCCGCCTCCCGACGAAAAAACTCAAACAGAGTAACCATCTCTGCTGGGTCCTTGGTTGGCTGGATCATTCTCTCTGGAACGGGCAGTGAAGATGATGAAGGAGTGGACCCAAACGCAGAGATGAGGGGAACAGGGATGTCGATTCTAGTGGATTTATTATAACAAAGGACACTCAAGGGACTAACTACAACAAAATGATCCAGCAAACAAGGAATGAAACTGAGGAGTATAAATACACAGAACAAAACGAGACACAGGTGAAACAAATTAACTAAATGAACCCAGGTGAACTCAACAGGAAATCAATGAAGCTAAACAAGAACCGAGGGAACTAAACAGGAAAAACTACAAAATAAAACAGGAAGCCCAAAAACAAAGCACCGAAAAACCCAAATCATGACAGTACCCCCCCCCCCCCCCCCCCCCCCCCTCAAGGGCCGGCCACCGGACGGCCCAAAAAGATCAGAGTCCAGACACGGGTGGGAGGAGGGGGCCCGGAGGAGGGACCAAGGGAAAAAAACAAAGTGCAGGGGCACAGGGCTGGGGGAAGAATCCAAACGGCCCAGCTCAGGAAACAGTCTGGGGGCAGCCCCGGCTCTGGAGGACGGCCGGGAGGCCCAGACGACGGGGGCAGCCCCGGCTCTGGAGGACGGCCGGGAGGCCCAGACGACGGGGGCAGCCCCGGCTCTGGAGGACGGCCGGGAGGCCCAGACGACGGGGGCAGGCCTGGCTTAGGATCCCTCACGTTGGACACTGGAGGCGGAGGAGGAGGAGCGTCCATCTCCTGGACCCCCTCGGGAACTGGGGACAGAGGGGGAGCGTCCCGACCTGGGACCCCCTCGGGAACTGGGGACAGAGGGGGAGCGTCCCGACCTGGGACCCCCTCGGGAACTGGGGACAGAGGGGGAGCGTCCCGACCTGGGACCCCCTCGGGAACTGGGGACAGAGGAGGAGCGTCCCGACCTGGGACCCCCTCGGGAACTGGGGACAGAGGAGGAGCGTCCCGACCTGGGACCCCCTCGGGAACTGGGGACAGAGGAGGAGCGTCCCGACCTGGGACCCCCTCGGGAACTGGGGACAGAGGAGGAGCGTCCCGACCTGGGACCCCCTCGGGAACATGGGACAGAGGAGGAGCGTCCCGACCTGGGACCCCCTCGGGAACATGGGACAGAGGAGGAGCGTCCCGACCTGGGACCCCCTCGGGAACATGGAGCAAGGAATGTGGACGGGTTCTGGGCGCTGGCGTGGGAGCCTGCAGCGCCGGAGACGTGGACCTGGGCGCTGGCGTGGGAGCCTGCAGCGCCGGAGACGTGGACCTGGGCGCTGGCGTGGGAGCCTGCAGCGCCGGAGACGTGGACCTGGGCGCTGGCGTGGGAGCCTGCAGCGCCGGAGACGTGGACCTGGGCGCTGGCGTGGGAGCCTGCAGCGCCGGAGACGTGGACCTGGGCGCTGGCGTGGGAGCCTGCAGCGCCGGAGACGTGGACCTGGGCGCTGGCGTGGGAGCCTGCAGCGCCGGAGACGTGGACCTGGGCGCTGGCGGTGGTAGTGGTCCGGATGGGTGGAGCGCCAGTCTAGTTCCCAGAAAAGGGGACTGGCCAGGGCTCTCCACTGGGCCAACCAGTCGTCGGTGCTGTCTGCGCCGGCTTCTCTTGGAAGCGGTCCAGTGAGGCTCGTTGGTCGGGAGGTGTTTGGCCGCCTCCCGACGAAAAAACTCAAACAGAGTAACCATCTCTGCTGGGTCCTTGGTTGGCTGGATCATTCTCTCTGGAACGGGCAGTGAAGATGATGAAGGAGTGGACCCAAACGCAGAGATGAGGGGAACAGGGATGTCGATTCTAGTGGATTTATTATAACAAAGGACACTCAAGGGACTAACTACAACAAAATGATCCAGCAAACAAGGAATGAAACTGAGGAGTATAAATACACAGAACAAAACGAGACACAGGTGAAACAAATTAACTAAATGAACCCAGGTGAACTCAATAACAGGAAATCAATGAAGCTAAACAAGAACCGAGGGAACTAAACAGGAAAAACTACAAAATAAAACAGGAAGCCCAAAAACAAAGCACCGAAAAACCCAAATCATGACACAGATGACATTTTACTTTTCCTTAACAACTCACAAACAACACTTTCTCAAACAATCACACTAATTAATACATTCTCTTCAATATCAGACTATTCTATTAACTGGTTAAAGACTACAGCAATGCCCATTAACTGTGACTTTAAAAACATATCTAACACCACTATACAGTCAGGAAATATTAGTTATTTAGGTATAATAATCTCTCCCAGACTAACCGAACTAATAAAGTTAAATCATGATCAGCTAATAAAAACAGTGGAGGATGACCTCTCAAGGTGGAACCGCTTGCCCATATCACTTATGGGGAGGGTTTCCACTGTTAAAATGATGGTTTTACCAAAAGTTAATTACCTTTTCTCAATGGTTCCCATCAGACCATCCTCCACTTGGTTTAAATCACTAGACTCCCACATATCCAGATTTCTCTGGAAAAACAAGCCATCCCGCATTAGTCTAAAAACTTTACAACAGACCAAAGACAGAGGTGGGTTGGACCTGCCAAATTTTAATCAATATTTCTTATGTAATAGGCTGCAATGCATCTCCAAGTGGCTTAATCCAAGTTCTTTGGATGAGCCATGGCTGGATGTTGAGCAAGCATTGTGTGAGGATTTAGTCATCTCTGATTTACCATTCATCAGCTCAACTGTCAAGTCATATAAGTGTTTTAAAAGCATTAACAGTTTAACGGCTTGGTGGGAATTCCTGAAAGTAACCAAGTCTGCGCTTATTCCATGTAAGCTCACACCCATCTGGATCAATCCTGACTTCCTGCAAAACAAAAAGATGATAAACTTCCCTCGGTGGAAGAATAAAAGAGTAAAGCAGTTAGAACATATAGTAGAAAATGGAAACTTTCTGCCATTTGATGCAATTTCTTCACGGTATGAATTCAGCAGCACCAAATTCTTAGAATACCACCAACTTAAATCTATTATAAGTAAGAAATACACCACTGATCAACTAAACTTACAGTTACCTATAAGGGTTGCAGAATTCCTAAATCTTAAGGCCCCGAAGCTACTATCCAAAATATACAGATTACTATTGAAGCTAGAAGATTCCATCTCTCTCCCAACTTCTAAATGGGAAGCAGACTTATCCAGCAACTTCAATCAAAATGAATGGTCACAAATCTGCTCAAACACATTCAAAATGACTAAGAATTCAAGCATGCAATTAATACAATTCAAAATTCTACACAGAACTCATTATACGGGACACAGGATGTTCAAGATGGGTCTGTTACACTCACATATCTGTTCACACTGTACTGACAACATGATTGACAGCTACTACCATGCCTTATGGTCTTGTCCACCTGTCCAGAGATTCTGGCTCCAGGTATGTAAAGATCTGTCAGACTGGTTTAAATGTAATATCCCTGCAAACCCCAAATTGTGCCTATTGAGTCACTTAGGTGAAAATAACAGGGTTTAATTTAGCAAAACCAATCCTCAGCAGCCTGTGCATTGCAAAGAAAACTATCCTTGTGAACTGGAAAAGCAAACAGAATCTGTGTATCCAGCAGTTTAGAAATCTGTTAGATTACATCAGCATGGAAATGATGTCTGCCTCCTCAAAGGATCAGTCAGTTGAATTTCACTCTCTCTGGTCTCCTGTGATCAGCTCCATCACTTAGTGTAGGGGGGAGAGTGTGACCTCATCCCGCTCGGGGCTGGGGACTGGCTGGGTGGCTCAGGTGGCTATGGGTCTGGGGTGGACCCCTGGACGGGGATCTTGGCTGCTTCATTACTGGGGGGGCTAGGTTTCCAGACCTGGCGGGAGGCCTTGGGTTGATCAATGGTTGGAGTTGCCTTTTGGCGGTGGGGCGAGGTCGCTGGCGGGGGCTGGATCGGTGGGTATTGGCTCCGTGACGGGTGGCCGTGCCGCTGTGGGGTGGGCGGGGTGCGGGTCCTGGGCTCCGGTGCCCGGGGCTGTCCCCTGCTTCTCGGGGATGGGGGGTCGGCCCTGCCGTGGGGGGGTTGGGCTGGCCTGGACCCGCCGCTGCAGTGGGGGCGGGTCCGTGCCCTGGTGCCCGGCAGAGGGACCCGGGCCCAAGATAGTTGAGGATGGGGGGGTGCCTGTGTATATATGGGGTGTGTATGGAGGAGTGTAGTGGTACATGAATGTATGGGGGGTAGGGGTGCGTGTATGTGGGAGTGTGTTGAGGCATGTATGTGTGGGGGTGTACGTATGAGGGAGTGTGGTGGTGTATATGCGAGGTGTGTATAGAGGATTGTAGCGGTACATGAAGGTATAGGGGGTGAGGGGTGTGTGTATGCGGGAGTGTGTGAGGGGTGTTGGGGTGGAGGTTTAGGGGACTGTGATAGTACATGAGTGTGTGGGGTGTAGGAGGTGTGTGGTGGTTTATATGTGGGGGGTTTATGGGGAGTGTAGTGGAGCATGAGTTTGTGGGGGGTAGGGTTGTGTGTTAGGGCATGTAGGTGTGGGGGTGGAGGTTTTGGGGCGTGTGATAGTACATGATTGTGTGGGGGGTTGGGGTTGTGAATGAGGGAGTGGGTGGTGTGTGTGTGTGTGTGTGTGTGTGTGTGTGTGTGTGTGTGTGTGTGTGTGTGTGTGTGTGTGTGTGTGTGTGTGGAAGGGGTAAGGGCTTGTGTGTGGATAATCTGGTGTTAAATGCATGGGAGATAGGGGTGTGTATATAGAGGAGTATTGAGATGCATGTGTATGGGGGGTAGTGGCCCGTGTGTAGGGGGGAGTGGGGGGGTGCATGTGTATGTAGGTGTATAGGGGGGTGAAGGGTCATGATTATGAAGGGGGTAGGACTTCAGTGAGAGAAGTGGAGAGTTGTGGTGGTTTGTTCTAGGGTAGGTAGAATGAGAAGGGGTGTTTTGTGATGGGCAGGGGGGATGTAGGGTTTTGGAGGTGGACTAATCTTTTGGCCGTGTATCTGTTAGAATGGGTGTGTATGTGTATAGATGTATGTGTGGGTCTGTAGGTGTGTGTGTGTGTGTAGATGTGTGTGTATACCAGGCTGATGGTGAGGGGGTGTGAATGTGTTGGTGTGTAAAGGAGAAGGGAATGCAACGTGGGTGGGGGCGTCTCCTGGGGGTGTGGGGGCGGTGGGCCCTTGGTCTGTCTCTCCTACTCCCGCCCCTCCTCTTCTTTGCCCTCCCCCCACTTTTGCATGTGGTTCGTTGGTGCCTTCTGGGGCCGGTGGCGGCTCCTTTATTGGGGTTGCTGAGGGCCCTGGTTGTTGGGGCAGCTGCCCTTGGCCTGTCCTGGCCTTCGGGGGCCCCGGGAATGGGGGACGTGCCTCGTGCCGCAGGTGGCTCATCTTCTTGAGGGAGGCGCGCTTCCCTCGGGACCTAAATCCCCGGACCCCCCTCCTTCCCTTCTTCCACCAGACACAGGCAGGGCGTTGGGAGGTGGACACGTTGATCTGGATGGTGAGAGAGGCCATCAAGGTGGTTTCGATCGCTGCACCCAGCATCGGTTCACCTCCCAGTTTTAATTACACTTAGTCAACATAACACAAAAAACACACACTGACAACACATGGACATGTTTTGGGGGGCGGGCCATGCAGGGCATTCAGGGGGCCTGGGTCTGGGCTGGCCTGGCGGGGGTGGGACTGCTGCTGGCCCTGGGTGGTGCTGGATCGGCTGCATGTGTGGAGTGGTGGGGGGGCGTTGACGGGGGTGGGGGGTAGTTGTGGGGCCCTGATCGGGGCCCTCCTATCCCCTGCTCCCCCGGGGGTATCTCACAGGGGACACGGGAAAGAAAGGTGAGGGCGTGCATGAGCCAATGGATGAAGTGGTGAATGAATGTTAGGGTAGAGGGGGGGTGGGGGGATCAGGGTGAAAGAATTTAGGAAAGTGGATGGCCGCTGAGATAGGAGGAAGGGGGGGTGTATGCAGATGGGTGGGGGTGCGTATGTGGGGTTATGTTGGTGGTACAGGGAAGTGATGGGGTGGGTGTACAATGAGGACTGTGAATGTGGATAGAGGGGTGTAGGGAGGTATGTGTGTGTGTAGAGTGGGGTATGCGTGTATGGAAGAATGGGTGATTATAGAGGGAGCAGGGATGTGTGTGTGAGGGGGTGTGTGTGTATAAAGAACGGGGGTAGGAGAGTGTGAGTTTGAGCGTGTGTAAGAGAATGGGTGTATAGGGTGTGTTTAAGGAGGAAGTGTGGATGCGTGTGGGTGTGGGTGGGGGTAGGTGGGTGGGTGCATGTGTGTGTGTGTGTGTGTGTGTGTGTGTGTGTGTGTGTGTGTGTGTGCATATGTGTGTGCGTGTGTGTGCACATGTGTGTGCGTGTGTGCGTATGTGTGTTTGTGTGCGTGGGTGCGTGGAGGGTCTTGGTGCTCGGGGAGCGCTGCTGGTGCGCTGGGGTGCGGCCTGGCTGCCGCTCGGTGGCAGTCTGGGGATCCCGGCCCTCCGTCGGTGTGGGCTGGGCCCTCTGCCTGCGGGGGTGGGGGGTTGCTTCTGGGCTCTTGGGGCCGTGGGGCCCACGCTCTGTCTGCCCTGGGTGGCCGGTGCCCGGCGGGGCCGGTCCTCGCTGGTCCGGGCCTGCTGGGGCCTGTTCCCCCTGACTGCGGGGGACTCTGGCTGGGACCCCCCTCTGCCTCCTCCTGGGTCGGTGCATGGCTGGCTCCGGGGTGGGGCGGTTGGGGTCTGCGCCTGGGGATGGCTGCCGATGGCCCTGGTCTCGGGGGTACTCCTGGCGTGCCTCTTGCCTTTGTGTGGGAAGGGTCACACTGGCATGATCACCTTTTCCGGAACACGTTCCACTCCGCATGTTCTGCATGTGACACAGTCACCGAGTTGTCTGCAGGTTTATTCACTAACAGCAGCTAGTTTTCTCATTTCTGTTTGTTTCTCATTTATATTTAACTTTTTAGATTCATAGTTTAGTTACTATGACCTAAAGTTGGCTTGTATGTGTATGTATATGTGTTAATACTGGCAAGTGCGTATATGTTTGTACGTATGTATGTGTGTGTATGTGTGTGCATAGAGGTGTGTGTGTATATGTATGTATGTGTATATGTATATGTGTACATATGTATATATATGTGTATATATATATATTATGTGTGTATACGTGTGTGTATACGTATGTGTATGTATGCGTGTGTATGTGTGTGTATATGTATGTGTGTGCCTGTATGTGTGTATGTATACATCTGTAGGTTGTTTTCTTTCTTTTTGTTTTTGGGTTATTTTTTAGTTGTTGTTTTTTTCTCTCCCTTTTCTCTCCCTTTATCTCTTTCCCTTTTCTTATGAGGTGTTTTTTCTCCTTTCTCTTTCTGTCTTTTGTCTGTCCTCTCTGGTCCAGCAGTACAAACTCTACAATTCAAACAACAATACAAAATAAACATAGAAATAAAATAAAAATTCAGAAAGTCAAGAGGATCATTATATCTATAAAGCTTCCCCTGGCAGAGAAAATTTGCTCAGCAGAACACAGCATCCAGACCATCATTCTGCTTGCCTAAATGCTGGACAAGACAAAAAAAAAAAAAAAAAAAAAAAAAGTATTAACAGATAGAAATATAATATCCTCTTGTTAGGAGGTAAATTCCTCCTAAAGATCATCCAAATGATCCTTTTTTTTCTTGTCCAGCATTTAAGCAAGCAGAATAATGTTCTGGATGCTGTGTACTGAGCAAATTTATTTTGCCAAGGGGACCTTTTATAGATATAATGATCCCCTTGACTTTCTGGATTCGTATTTTATTTTTCTATTTCTTTTGGATAATTGTTTGTATTACAGAGTTCATGCTGCTGGACCAGACCGGAGAGGACAGAAGAAGGACAGAACAAAAAGAAGGGAAAACAAGAGAAAGAGATAAATGCATACGCGTATACACATACATATCCACCTATACAGCCTACATATGTACACACACACACACACACACACACACACACATTAATATACATATACACACATATATACATATATATATATATATATATATATATATATATATATATATATATATATATACATATATATATATATATATATATATAATATATATTATATATATATATATAATATATATTGTGTGTGTATACTGTATCTCGTGATAACGTGCAGCTGCAGATTTGTCACACAGGTCACCAATTCCTTATATGCTTCTATTTATTAAGGATTTGAATTTAATCACCTCATAAGCTTATTCTTTATTTGATATGTTATACACACTGTACACATTGCTGATCTTAGTAAGTGAATTTGGTTTCTGTTGAAGCACCTAAATAGTACTATAAGAGGTGGACTATAAATACTTTTTTCACCATTTCTTTGATTTGACTGGAATTTTAAAGCCATAGAGATTTAAAATTTTGCACTTTGAATTTGAAATTATCTGAAATTTCACCTTGAGGTTACAGTATCTATGTACGTAAACATATTCTTATTGTCAGAGTTCAAAATCCTGAAGTTCCAAGCTGGATCAGACCATTGTAACTGGAAAATCTCTGTAGCATGGAGGAAGGGTAGTATGTGGTCATTTCTATATTTTCTGATCCACATTTGCTAACATTTAATACAACAGCAGTGATATAATTTATATCAAAGAATAAGCAAAGTCATTTGTTGGATTAAAATGGTGATCTCTACAGAAGAAACTATTATTTCAATAAACAAATGGAATGTGACAGCTGAATAGGCTTCATTTCTTTCTCATAGTTTCTTTCTCATAAGATTCAGACTAAGGGTTAACCTCAAAGGGTTCAAAAATCGGATATAAGTTCCTTTCCTCCTTTTTGAAAAATTATTCAAGTAACTGAACACAAATATAAATCCTTGTCAATTCCTTGATTGACAATTTAATGCATTACATAACCACTACAAGAAAATAAAAAGATTCTCTTTGTTATTAAAGTCTTCCTATTGAGAAAGTAGCAGGGATTCTTTAAAGCCTCCCACACTACCATACTGCACAGTTTCATGCAATAGTTACAGATGGCTGAAAAGGCTCAGCAATATGCTCACAGTAATAAATGTCTATTTCTTAAACATTTCCAATCATTCAGTGGTGACTGTGATGGAAACAGTGCTATGTACTGTAGCAGTCCACTTATTTGGGGCCATTATCTCAGTCCTGCATGAGACATTAAATCAAAGTGTGACACAGGACAAAGTCTACAACAATAGGAGCAGCATGTTTACATTTTTTGCCAGTGGCATAAGTACTGTTTTGTAGTGGATATCACATGCTACACAGCCGGAGAGCAACAATGTAATGAAGGTGCCCCCTTTGTATACAAAATCAAAGCCACTATCCTGTATTGTTATTAGCACAGAGTCCAATTAGCTGAGTGCCTCTGTGTCATGCTGATAAATCCTTCTTGCCATTCTGTAAACATTCAGAAAAGGCATTTTGTTGTGCTGTTTATTCTTTATCTTAATTTGTTTAATTCTCTGGGTGTCTTCAGAAACAGGAGTACATGTGTACATTCAAATTACCTGCAAATTTTCTAAAACGTACTAACATCTTCCATTTTTTTAGCATTTTAAAAGTCCTAAGTCACAGAGCCGTATTACTAATGTATTATACATCACTGAAAAGCTTGGTTACTCACCTTTACTTTGTGGTAAAGTACCAGTCTTAAGGGAATTCCTACCCATTTATAATCAGTTGGATGTCCACATTTTTAAAGGTATAACTTATAATGATTGTACTTCAGTGGTCACTGACAATAATCTATAAAGAGTAAAAATGGCCAAGAATGTATTGTCAGGGTTTTCAACACTGTGTAACACTACACAAATTGGTATCATTAAAGTTCCATCCATCCACCCATCCATCCATCCATCCATCTTTTACCACTTATTCTAGGCTTCCCTTCTCCCAGCCACTTCTTCCAGCACCCTCGGGGTGATCATGAGGCCTACACTGCAAGGCCTTCTTCCAGCTAGACATCCCTAGAACATGTCACCAGGAGAGGGCCCAGAAGGCATCCTTTCCAGATACTTCTTGTTGTCTCGTGTGGCTCCTTTCCACATGGATGTTATCATATTATTCACACTTATTTGTCAGAGTGTAGGAAACATGTAACTTTGGCAGCTGCAGGAGGTGGAAGCTATTTGAACTACTTCCCAATTTGGTTTATTTTAAATTTTAATGCCTCATGGGTTTGGTCAACATTATAACTGCTTAACACTGTTATAACAAAGTGTACATATTAACACAAGATATATTTTTAAAACTTCAGCTACTTTTTGCTTTATAATATAATTACAAAAAGAAACATTTACAAGAAAACAGCCTAAGAAAGAGGCCACAGCTGTGGGAAATGGATTTCCATCTTCCACTGGTGCGACACACCAGCAGCATTTTCACTGAGACAGTTTGTTACTGGGAAACACATCACAATGTCAAACCACCTTTCTCCACTCACCTAATGCTCTGGGATATGTTCCTGTTCTCGAAAATCAAGTCTAATCGAGGGATTTTGTAGTCATGAGGACAAGGAGAAAAATAACAGCACTTATGAAACAATAAAGAGTATTTTGGCTAATTGTGTTGTGTTGTGGTTTTTGTTTTGCTGTGACACTTCAGGGCCACCGTACAAGAGACTCTATTCAAAACTGTTCCCCATTGCATTTACATTGGATCTCGCGTTCATGCTCTTGTTTGCATGAGTGAAAGAACTCCAGAGTTTCAGGTGTGCAAAGCAACAAGCTAGATTAACACTCTGGATTTCTATTACTATAAACACCCTACTTCGGGAATGATATGAAGGATATGAATCAGAAATACAAACCCCCTTGTTTATAGCAGCCGTCATTATATATGAAATATTGGACAGTCCATTCAGTTTAGTGGAATTTTCTCCAGTGTTATGAGGAGCCATATAGTAAATTAAAAGTAAACCATACAAACAATAAATCTGACTGTGTGATTGTGATGTATAATGCAACACATTGCAGAAAAATAGTGGAGCAGCAAGTAAAATGTAGTCAAGTAAAAGTCTAAAGTATCCACAACTAAAACTATGAAAGTAAAGGTCATTTACATGAGTAGTAAAACAATAAAGTACTTGTACTTTGTTATATTCCATCACTGGTCCCCCAAACTAAAGTTCAATGGCTTATTCCAAATTCACCTCTCTTATTTCCCAATATGGATGATGTCAGTCACGTATAAGTCAGATCAAATGTCAGAGGATACATCGAGCATTGCCTGGAGACATTGCTGACTAGGATTATATTATTGATCCATTGTAAAAGAAAATGCTTCTTTGTTATTTTATCATTAAAAGCAAAATTAAGCATTGTCTCATTTTTCATTTATCACATATTGTATTTTCTCTGTGAGCACATTAGTATGCCCATAGTAGCTCACAGCGCTTGTGTTCCTCATTAAAAACTTCTCACAGAGCTGCTAGTGTCTATTATTCCCTTTTAGAAATAATTATGACAGTACAGCAGAGGAAATTTAAATCAGTTCCAGTCAAAACACAATATGATACCTTCTGCTGGATAATGAAGAATGGTTTAAAGGACTGGAGAGAAGGAGCCATTAGTTTTATCAGAACAAAGCTAAACCGGCTGTCAATCAGCCCTAGACAGGTTTTATAACGTAGTAAAGTTGCTGGCATTAAATGCACTCAGACATTTCCTCTGTACAGCATTCACATTTAGGTTAGACAGCTCTTTGGCAAAGTTCATGAATGAATGAATAAATGACTGAATGAATGAATCATTCATGCATTTATTGAACATCCGCTGCCAGTTGTCCCTCTCTGTCTCAGTCTATCTCTCTTGACACAATGTTGTCCTGTATTCCTCTCAGCCCAGTGCAAGCAGAGGGTGGTTCAGATATAAACAGCCACTACAGGCCATGCATAGTGATCTCATTACGCAAGACTGCAGGGGAAACTGTCTTTCCCAATTTAACAACTATCTTTCTTTAACATCCCCCACCCCACTTCAAAACTAGGGTCAAGCAAGCAATTAAAGGGGCCAATTGTCTAAACAGGATGCCAACTGAATTGAAAAAGCAGAAATGATGCAGCAAGCCTGGACTTTTTCCAACCAAGCATTAAAGAATAATACAAATGCCTTGTAATTATTTTACATTGGCAAATTTCTCAAGTGCCACTCGTGCAACAGCAGTATTAGCCAGTAGTAAATCAATAATTATCATTCTGACTGGAAAGATAAGAGAATTATTATTTTATGACAGTTCATTATTAGACCAAACTTTTTTTTTTTTTTTTTGCGTGGAAACTGAGTGACAAAAACAAGGAAAGTTAGGAGGAAAATGGAAAGTAAATAACAGATATAGATGTATAAATATAGAGAAATCATTAGCTTCTATTTACTGGTGTGATAGTGATATAACCCTGCACCTAATAGTGTCGAGTATCTCCATATATATGTAAAAATGTGAAGAAAAAATGCTACAATAACTAAAAATGTCCTAACAATCAAATACATCTCCAGGTAAACATCTGTATAAAAAAGCAGGCAGTTTGTAAGGAGGGAGTTGTTACCAACTTTGGTCTCCACAGCATTAAACTGCTAATATTATAACCAGTAAACCCAGCAGCGACCTCAACCTGTCCATCTGCAGATGAGATTTTCAGCCGAAGACATTCAGTAAACTTGGTGAATTGCTACACTAGTAACAGTGTATGGAGGACAAGGAGGGTTTTTAAAACAGCAATACAGCATTTTCATGAGAAGTAATTAATTCTGATGAAAACCAAAATGTAAATTTCAAAATATAATTTCTAATTCAACAATTAATTCATACTTACTTTTATTATTTGCAATGTTTTTTGTAATTAGACATTTTAAAGTTAAATATTAAAAAGAAATTTGCAAACTATAATTTAAATTAAACATTAAATACTATGATTTGTAAATTATTTTGAACTGTTTGGTTAGAAATACCTTTTAATTTCTTCTGTTGCCTGCCTGCTCCATTTAACTTTTGCTTAACACTTAAGAAAACCAAGTTAAACCAATCACAGCTACTCTTTAAATGCAACCAGCTCTCTCATTGGTCAGACAGCCACTTCTGCATCTCTGTCATGCATTGCCGATTTGATGAAGTAACAGCTGGCTAGCAGATAAATAACTATATTAACAGTACAGATGCCGATATGTAAAAACTTTAAGGAGACTGCAGCAATACACCAAATATGTTCCTTCATCAAGCTGTTACTTTATACAAAACACTACAAAGGGATTTTTTTGTATGAAATAATTTCTGAATTTAAAATTCTATTATCAAATGTATATTTCTATTTCTTAATTTATTTTCCCATGAAAATGCTGTATTGCTTTTTTAAAGACCCTCTTGATTCCCCATAACAGTGAGCCATCAAGCATCAACAAACATCAATAAAAAAAAGACAACCTGACTGAATACATTATCTGGAAATTATATGTGCCGTGTCAAAGTTAGAAGAGAAATTAGCATATTTATATCTTTTGTGGATGCCAGCTTGTTGTTTGAGAGATGCAATCAGCAGCTTAAAAAGCTCCAGTAAAAATATCAGATGGGGGTTTGCTTCAATGTAAACTGTCATCACTTTTTGTCTCCTTTTTCCTTTAATCCTCTCATATCATCCTGTCGCCCTGACCTGTGGAATCAGATCTGTGCAAATATCTGCAAACAAAACTATGAAATCTAAAACAACAATGGAAATGGGTGAAAAATAAACCTCACTGAATAAAAATGAATAATAATTAGGTCTTTTGAATGTTAAAATTCTGCCAAACAAACTTTAGGGGCAGGGTGGTTCACACTATAACTAATGTGTTTGTCATTATTTGTCATTATTTCTTATGTGCTTCTTGTGCATGATTCTCACTGACTGACCGCTTCTGAAAACAGCTTTCTGTTTTGTGTTGCCTGACTGTTTAGTTTGTAGTTCAGTTGCTGAGGTTCTCACACATGGATATCGCTCTGCGTAGTGGACCTCGCAGGCAGTTTAGTGCCGTCTGAGTGGTGATAACTCATTAAACAGCTTTACTGATTTCTGCAAGGCTTAAACTCTAAGTCAGTACTCAAACAATTTGTGGTTCCATTAATTTGCTTTAATTCCGCTTTTTGTTTGTTTGTTTTATTTTATTTTTTTCTAGTTGCATTTACTAACAGCACTTTTGCGACTGCTATTGTTTTAAATGTTATATAAATAAATTCAAACTTGAAACTTAACTTTAACTTTTACTAAAGCAACATTTGACATTGTACGGCTTTAGAAGATCCAGTTTTATGATTTGCTATCAGTATCACCTGAAATATGGACAACCTACCAAATGAACCTGAGGAGAATAAATAGGAAGGACTTTTTCTGCTGCAATCATTATCTTTCAAAATGTTGCCCACCATTGTGTTTCATGGTTCCCTGTGAAACAAGATGAACAGGATATAACCATGTAATTACATTTACAAATGCTCTAATGCAGGGGTGTCGAACTCCAGTCTTTGAGGGCCGGTATCCGGCAGGTTTTTGTTGCTTCCCTCTACCAACACAGCTGATTCAAATCAAATGCATCCAGCAGCTTCTTGTCAACCTGTTTTTAAGTTTCCAGTCAGGTGTGCTGGAGCATGGAGACAACAAAAACCTGCAGGATACCGGCCCTTGAGGACTGGAGTTCGACACCTGTGGTCTAATGTCTCATGCCCTTTCTGTTGCCAAAAATAATTTGCAAAACTCTCGCCTACATTTGTTTTACTTGTTCCTCTTTCTTCTAGATCAGAAGTGTCCCAAGTCAGTGCTCAAGCCTCAACCGCTGTCTTGAGGTTTTTCAATGCATCTCTGTCCCAACTTGCTGAGACTGAATGGATCCAGCAGCTTATAAAGTTCTACACAATGTCTGATGAATTTGGGTCAGGTGTGTTGGAGCAGGGATGCATGAAAAACTGATGTCCTTTAAAAGCATTCATCTGCCCAGGCTGTTGCAGAACGTGTTTCCAGAGCGTCTTACCGGATGTTATGAGACTTGCGTTTGATCTCGTTCCAGCAGAGGTTCATGTCTCCTGTTTGATGTGGACCACCTCCTCTCAGTCTCCTGCACTCCGTCCCCTCCTCCTGCCCCTCACCGTCCACTGTGGACTGGCACGGCACACAGCGGCATCCCGGCCACGAGGGCCGTCCCGCAGCTACAAACACACAGAAAGACACAACGGGTGAGTGTTACACTGGAACTACTTTCAGTGAACCCAGCTACTTATTATTACAACAAGGTTATGAGGGTGAATTTCACAGTTATGGGCAAAAAATAACAGCAACTATGCTGTTGCACCATGTAATCACATGAACCTAACCTTGCACGCTAACGGCAGATCTCACAGAAGCGGTTCCATAAAAGTTTTATGCAAACACAAGGAATTAGTTCAAAGATCAAACTTAGAACAATCCAGAGTATTTCTGGATATTTTTGTATTTACAAACAGAAATGTGCTGTATGCATATTTTTTCCAGTGGGATCACTGAGTAAACTTGGGAACATAAGGAGGCAGAGAGCAGAGAAACAATCAATTAATCAGACTTTATTAAATAGAATGTAGCAAAAAAAAATGTGCTTTACAGATTAAAACAATAAAAATGTTAATGAAATAAATAAAATACACATTTGTTTGATAAAAATATAAATGAGTTAAATAAAGAAAAAATGAAAAACAAATAAAAGTTAAATAAAACAAAGCAAAAGTACAATAAAACAGAGAGTAGTTAAGAAAACAATGGAGTCATGTAGAACTACTCTCAGGTCTGCTTAGAAAAAGATGCTTCACTTGAGGTTTCAGTTTGTACTTAGTATGATTGAAAGCTTCCCTTTAGAAGACTCAAAGGCTCTGGATGGTTCTAAAAGCAGATGTTATAAATACTTAGGTCCAAGGCTATTAAGAGTTTTAAAAGCCAATAACAGAACCTTAAAAAATCAATTCTTAAGCTCAAAGACAGCCGGTGTAAAGCGGTTCCTCTTTCTGATCATCTTCACCAGTTTTATCTGAGACTCAAGTCAAACATTGACTTCCAACTTGAGTTGGACTTCACGTATCTTTGTTAAATTTCTTCTTGTAAACATCAGTATCTATGAACAAAATATAGTCATAAAGGACATCAGTTTGTTCTGGGTCATCAGGAGACATGGTAACATCGAGCTGTGTGAAAAAGCTGACAGCCAGACGGACCCCCGAGTAAGAGTCCACAAAGAGCAGACAGCAGCAACTGGGTCGGCCTGATGATGGTGACAGGGTTTATTTTGCCTTTTTTTTTTCCAGCATGTATTTCAGAATAGCAAACGTCTGGGAAATCATTTTTATTTGATATTAAAAAAAAACCAAAAAAGATAATTTTGTGTTTGATGGAAAATAAATTCAAAAACAGAAAGAAGCAGATTCTCATTCTATTCTTATATTGTTCTTTCTACTTTGCTTAAAGGTGAAGTCTGCGCCCTTATAGATACACTAACATCGACATAATGCCGGCTGCTATAATGGAAATTCTGTATTTTATTATCCTGCTTACAGTTGTGTTTTTGATAATACTAATGATGATGACCTGCCAACAATGATCAGAAATCAATTCATGAAAATCATTTTTTTGTAGTTTAACAAAAACTCTTCATTCACTATTTAATGTTTAAGAATGATTTTGTATCCATTGCTGCTTTCAGGAAAAAAGTAACCTACATTATTTCAAAAGTTTAAAAGTCAAACTGTAAATTATTGAAATGTATTTTCAATCCAACTTTATTTATAAAGAACTTTAAAAATAGTATAATTGACTAAATTGCAGTAAAAAGACAAAAACATTAAAACACTTACATGTCTTATATTTTAATAATAGAGAAAAGAAAAAACATGTTGTATATGCTCTCTTAATACTTTGGATAATTTGGGCCGAATGAACTCTTTAAGAAGTTGGATGTTCATTTCCAATATGTTTTACTAAAGCTTTCTGTTGGCTCAGTAAGGGCAACAATGCACATGGCGTAAGCAAAATGATATTAAAGAAAAGGAAAGGAAAAAAAAAAAGATCGAGCTGGAAGATATCCTCTGGAACAACTTAACCTAACTGTTATTTTACAATTCCTAATACTTGTTTTTTGCTTGTTCGCTTGCTTTTTTTTTTGTTTGTTTGTTTTGGATCAAAAGGGCAGATACTTGTTTATTTATTTGGGAAATGCAGTTTTCAAGATAAGACAGAATAATTCATGATGAAAAAAGAGTAATAATGAACTTTACATAGTTGATGGTGTATCCTTTAAAGCAGGGGTGTCAAACTCCAGTCCTCGAGGGCCGGTATCCGGCAGGTTTTTGTTGTTTCCCTTTACCAATGCAGCTGATTCAAATCAAATGCATCCAGCAGCTTCTTGTCAACCTGTTTTTAAGTTTTGGTCAGGTGTGTTGGAGCATGGAGACAACAAAAACCTTCAGGATACCGGCCCACGAGGACTGGAGTTCGACACCTGTGCTTTAAAGCATCTGCCATAAAAGAAAGGCTGAGTCTAAATCTTCTTAACTGGTTGAATAAAATAGAAATGACATTTTATCCTGCATGAGCAAAAGAAATCCTGCATAATGAGACACCTACAAGTTTATCCAGTTATTGCATTTCATTAAACTCAGGGATAAAAACACAAAGAGCCTCTTTTATCACAGACTAAGAGGGTGATTGTATGTGAGACTCACATGAAGAGGTGCAATCCCCTTGATGGAGCAGGATGGAATAAATATAGTCTACAACGGTTCGAAGCCCATCAAACAAACACACAAGCACAAAGTCACACACTACTCTATGTGGCACTCAGGGCGGTAGAAGCTTTTCCAGGTTCACAGGTCATGATAAATCTGGTGTTTGATCACTTGGCTGTCTAAGGGTTTCTGGATTTTGTGTTCATTTTACAACTTCTAACTGAGTAGCAGCTGGGCCTCCTAGCATACACCCTCAGCCATATAACACACACCGTGACAAGCGGCATCTCCTCTGTTTGGTCAGAGGTCTCTTATCAGCGTGGGTTTTTTTGACTGATTGATCTCGTTCTCCCCCTGCAGTAGAATCCAACCTTTAACCCTTACAGCAGCAACATCTATCGACCGCAACACACACATGAAACAATCACTACTCACTCAGAGATAAAAGTATCAAAAACAACACTGTAACACTGAAATCTATCTTGACTCTCTCTACAAATATGTCAAGGAAGCTTAGTCCAGGTTATTTGCTCTGAGGCGCTTTTCAGCAACTTGTCAGCGATACTGTTCAATTGCTCAGTAAGATCTGTCTTCGTTGTCTTTTTGTCTTATTCCATCTCATCTTTTCGTCACTAGATTTGATCTAGACAAACATAAATAACATCTAAGTAACAATGGCTAAATTAGGCGATAGGGGAAGCATATTCTTTGCAACATGATATTTTTGCATACAAGACTTACTGAACTTATCAATGTATGCATGAAACATTGCAACTCAATTCAATTCAATTCAGTTCAATTCAATTCAGTTCAATTCAATTCAATTCAATTCAATTCAATTCGGTTAAATTTACTTCAATTGTACAAAGATACATGTACAAAACGAGATACTGAAGAAAGGGTTTGGTACATGATGGTGTAGCCTCCAAGGCTTTCCCAGGAGGAATAAAACAACTTTTATTTTCCTTTTCTTTTTCTCCTTGGCTGGATTAAATTATGGGCTCTTTATCTCCTCTTGCAGTCAGAGTGGTGTCATCCTAGAGGACTGGAGAAAATGACCTTTTGTGACCCGAAAGAGGAGGATGGCTTCGGGTGTATTAGTTTTCTTTTCTTCCCCCCCCCCAGATAAACACACAATTCACATTTACCTCCAGATTTCTCTTTCAGGACCTCCTGCAGACCCCAAACCAGATGGTCTGAACAAAACCTCTAACACAGTTTACAGTCCCTTAGGTCAATAGATACGGAATGTCACATCGAACTAAGCAACTGGCCCTTGTCAAAATGACACCTTTACACCTCAAGATAAGACTCAACGGCGCCAGGAGAGAGACCCGGCAACTCTGCTTTGATCCTCCCCGAATATACATTCTGGGTGACAGATCCACCCCTCTTCCCACAGGAAGAAACTCCAGATGCACTTCTTTGTGTCTTTAAATTTCCTTTCACTAACTGGTTTAATGTAGCCTACATGATTTTTGTTGATAGGTTTGACTGAAGTTTCCCTTTTTATTCATTCTCATATGTGTTTTAAATCCTTGAACTGATCACACATCAGAATAAATCATGAACACTTTACTACATAATGTTGGTTATATCCTTCCAAGTGTGGAACCCCTGTTAAGCAAATAATAGGAATGGATAAGAATGTAACTCTCTTTCAGGATTCATCGGCTGAGGAAGACAAGTCATGCCAATGGATTAATCCACACTTGATAAGAAATATGTGAAATATGCAACAATTGGGTTTCATGTGTAAAAGTATTACTATTGGTAAATGTTCCCTTTTCAAGCAAACAAAACATTTGCATGAGTCCCCAGAATGTTGATTGCCATGCTTAAAGCTAGGAAACAAAGTTAATAATTTGATTATGATGATCATGTTAATGAAATGGGAGAAAGGAACCAGGGCCCGCAGTGAAATAAGACCTGAATCACTCCTACCCTCTTGGTTAACAATCAAAGCTGACCTGATTGGGTAAGACTGACCAGCCTTCTGACTATTAGTGGTTTGTGATTGGTCAGGACCTAGGAGGAAGGGTCCAGTTAAATGGACCCGCGCTCTGGACTTCGTGGGGTTTTTTTTTGTCCTCCCTTGTTCTTCTCTCTCGGCCCTTGACTCTCTATCGCCGTGATTCTTGTACTTTGACTTAATTTCGTTGCCCTCTCGCAACTTTCCGCTGTACGCAGCTGTTTCTTTGCTCTCATAAGTTTACTCCATCTCTCTTCCTTTGTGTGCGTAAGATCTTAACGAGATAAGTTTGAACAGAAAAGTAATATTTGTGTTGAAGGCGAAACAAGCCTTGTTTAAGTTTACCCAGCGAACATTTTTATTTTTCCTTTTTGAGATCAGTAATTCACCAGAACTGCAGTTCCACTAATTTTTGCGTCTGTACAAGTACTGCCTACCCTCAGACAGTACGCGTGGAACACAACCTTTGGAATAATTTGAGTACGAGAAACACCGCCCTTGGTTCTGGGATTCTGCTGGACAGAGATCCCAACCCGTTCATCAGAGCAGCTCCAGACCTACTTCTCCCGACGCCAGAAGGTCCATTTCCTGGAGACTTGCAGTCCAGGACAGAACCACCCGGTCCGCCGGCTCCATCAACTGACCCAGCGGGAAAAAGTAGGATCTTCATAGCGCTTTGATATCACTTGTGGTGTTCAACAGTACATCAAATTTAACCAAAGTATAAATTTGAATTCTCATCCAAACACAATATCATTAAGTATAATTTTAACAAAGATTTAAGTGAAATAACGATACCGATTTAATTGCTTCAATTCCAACCAGTTCCTTTCTGCCCCATTTCATTCAATTCATTTTTACCTCTCATTATTACTGTCATAAATGAAAATCCCTGTAAACAAATTCACTTGACCATCTCACCAATAACCTCTCCATCATTGCTCATTTTCACTGCTGTATGTTTACCATCATTGTAATAAATATGTATAATCAATTCATCCGTTCTTGTCATAATTTCTGAATGTACAATTTCTGGCTCATTCGTTCTGAGAATTTACTACTTTAAGTGAGACTGTGTTTATTGAATTAAGTATATTTCAGGTTTTCTCATCCTCCTGAATCTTAAGTTAAGTAAAAGTGATGAGTGGTGCTCCGAGGTAATTAAAATTTAATAAGTAGTAATTGATAGAGGCATAGTTTTACTACATAATGGTGCCCCGTTTGAGGCCAAGAATCCGTTAATGAATCAGAAATTGCATTCAGAAATGACGGAATCATTGGGAAGCGCGCTGCGCTTAACTGCATGATACTGTTCCATCTGTTTTTCGAGCCGCTTGGGAAAACGCAGAAGCATGTTCTGTGAATGATCTCTCTCTGGGAATTTTTATACACTTGGTAAATGTTGTGCTTTAATTGTTGGTGAACTGGTGTCTTTACGAATAAGCACCGGATGTGATTTGTAACTGTTAGTCTGCCAAACTGCAGACATTTGCATGCAAACGCGCCAAGACGCGTATCCAGGCCTGAGCAGAGTGAATTGGGTGCGGAATCCATCCAGGGTCATTCTGCTGGGTTCAGAACCGGCTGTCCTGCGTGTTCCAGGCGGTTGCTTTCTGTAACTCCACTCCTATCCTATCGGGGGAAGTAGCTAATCCCCACTGCGATAGAACCGGTCTCCGTAAGCAAGGAGCCGGTAGGAGATTTGTTAATTCCCGTTGCAGCGTAATCCCGCAAACGGATGTGATTGTAGCATAAAGTGCTGATATTTCCCCACAGAAGGGGAGGAGAAAACTCCAGACGGAGTTTATTTCGCTGTTTGATTAAAGCGCAAACAGGACAGGAAATTCCTGTTACCTGCCGGTAAAACCCGCGGGCGCACTGTGTTGTCCCGTACCGCGGGAGATATCTGTGAAAGCGGCAGACCGTACGGTCCGAGCCGAGTTGAAACGCCATTTGAGCTGTGCTGTTGGTTTGTGAATTGTGGGACAAGAAGTCCGTGAAATCTGTTGTTTGTGGGAGCGAAGTGAAGCCACTTCGGCTGCCATTGACAGACTGACAACTTCTGTAGCTTGGGGGACACCTGTGGGCGGTCCTAAGCGTGTCACCGGTGACACACCGTCACCTCCTCTTTGGGAAAACCCCAATTGGTTTCGTGGTACATTGCCACCATAGTGTGGCGACTCGTGGTAACTGCCGAACCCTTTGTACATTGTGTAAAGACCGCGCCATCGCGTGGTGTGCTTGCGTGTTGCAACTTGTGGTCAATCTGGAGAAACAGTGACGCGACTGGCGACCTGTTGGCAGTGAGACTTAAAACTTGACTGAACCCCGCCGTGGGAACCTTGTAAATACCGTTAACCCGGAAGTGAATTGTATGTACCGTGGGAAAGCTGTTGTAGCTTGTGTTTTAGCAATAGCTGCTAAGCTGTTGTAGCTTGTGTCTTAGCAATAGCTGCTAAGCTGTTATAGCTTGTGTTTTTAGCAAGAGCTGCTAAGCTCTGTGCTCAATGTTTATCCTCAGCTATAATAGCAAAGGTTGAATGATTGTACAGATAAGCATTTAAACAGATTAATCCATTTAACTCCTGTGCTTAACTTATGTTTAATTTCGATACTAAGTCTATTTTTAATCATACATAATCTTTAAGAAACACACAAGTGCCTTTAACCCCTTGTTGGAAATCTATTATTGTTACTTTACTATTAGTATACCCAGGAAAATTTTGTAAATTTGCTTCTCAAACACTTGCTGTTAAGTGTTAAGTCGTTGGATAACTGTCTAACCTTGTTGCTTGTGTATCAAGTAAATTTTGTGATTTTATTTCTCTTGCTTGGATAACTGAG
The DNA here is from genome assembly GCF_933228915.1 of Telmatherina bonti. Taxonomy (NCBI): domain Eukaryota; kingdom Metazoa; phylum Chordata; class Actinopteri; order Atheriniformes; family Telmatherinidae; genus Telmatherina; species Telmatherina bonti. The sequence continues at coordinate 21,583,777 of NC_136610.1, read as the reverse complement.
ATCAACATAGTTGATTACAGCGACCTACTTCCCAGCGTGTAAATTACTGTGAAGATTGTAGCACTAATAAGTCAACTTAGATATCAGTATATCTAACAAAACATGATGAGCCTGTCAGTTAGCTTAGCAGCCCAAAGCAAATCCTCAGAAGCAGAGGAAAGAGCCTTGTTAACGCTAACGGAGGAAGTTGTGCCAGGATAGTTGCCAGCAATCCTAGATACAGACCCAGCTAACCTTCAAACAATCTTGAATGGATTGATTGAGGAAGTTGAGAAGAAAGTGCCAAAAGACAAGATGCTGACTAAAACTCTTGCAAATTTTTCAGCTGTCATCTTTGGCCAATTCAAACATGCCCAAAACCTGGTCAGTCAAGCTTCAGTAAAACTCTCTGCTCAAAAGCAGAAAATTTCACAGTTGAAGGAGGATAAATCCACCCTTCAGCAGAAATGAGACTTTTCTGAAACAGTAGGCCAGCAGAACAAAGTCCAAATCCAGCAATTGACTGCGGAACTGGCTACTTTGAAAGGTGACAATCAGGACTTAGAAACCCAACTCAGAGCTCAGGATGAAGAAAAACTCACCATCCTCCAAGCCACACAGAAAATTGAAGAGCTAAGTACAGACTTAACTGCTTGCGAAGAGCAACTCGAGTCAGAGCAAACTAGGACTCGAGTTTTGGAAGAACAGCTAAGTGAAGCCAGGGTGAGGTGCGGAAGTGCTCAGGAGCAATCCGATACCTTAGCACGCCAGCTAAACAGCGTCAAGGCAGAAATAGACGCAGAGCGAATAGCAAAGTTGGAGGATTTTGACAGGTGGAAAGGCCAACCCTAAGAATCCACCTGTCATCCCTGATAGATTAAGTCCAAAGAATCCATTCAGAAGCGAAGGCAGAATGTCTGATGGGATCAGACGAAATGCCTTACCCAGACACTCACCCATGGCCGACCCTTTGGGTCCTTCCTACACAGAATTAGCTAAAATCGCCAAAAACATCAACAAATTCAATCCACAGCCCCCGTATAATTCCGATGTGAGAGGGTTTCTACGAGACTTGGATTTTCACTTGCAACGATTTCCCCATGCTTCCATTAATGACAAAATCTATCTGATCAGACTGTCAGCCAACAGGGAAGTGAGCCGGTTCTTAGACAGACAGCCAGACACAGTCATGGCTAATTATGACTTACTCTGTCAGGCGCTCGAGCAAGAATTTTCCAGCGACCTGCCTCAAACAGGACTAGGCGCAGCCATGTTGATCAAACAGGGTAGGTCAGAATCTCCACAAGAATACTATTTTAGGCTAAGACAAGCATATTTTGGGCCCCAGAACTACCCAGATATGGAATCAGACCTCTCTTTCCGGACCCTCTTTATTCAGAACCTGCACCCAGGAACCAGTAGACACCTAGGGGTACTGGGAAATCCTACAACATCTACCACACGCCAGTTACGCGAATGGGCTGCCATTGCGTACCAGAAACAAAAGCAGGCAAAAGAATCCAAAGAATCAGAGGTATTCAAAGTGTATGCTTAAAAACCTTCCCTTGAACTTGAAGGAACGCAGGCTGGTCCCTCCCAGCATGACAGCAGCAAAGGAAACAGAGGTGGGAGATCAGATAGGAGTTTCTCCACCCCCAGGTATAACCCAAGGCAGACAGGTACCCAGTCCAGATGGACAGGCAGGGACCATAACTTCTCTCCAAGAGAACACTACAATCCGTCAGATAGACAGAAATTCCCCTCTCATTGATACAAACAGTTTCGACCTAGAGGTCACAGGGATGACTACAGGGATCCGCACAGAGAGGGTTCTCCTGACACAGACCGCTGGTCGCCACCTCCAAATTACTCCCCAGGTAAAGATAGAGGAAAACACCGTAAGAGCTCCCCAGGAGCCGCAGCCAAGTCCTCAAAGCAGGAAGAGTCACTCAGCTCAGCTGACATTGATAAATTAAAAGCACTCCTGGAGAGACTTCCAGGAAAACCTAAGGAAAAGGATCCTGATGTGTTAACAATCAGCATGCCGGAGAATGAAACCCATGACTCACCTGACCCGAATTCCTCCCCTGAAACGAGGAAGGTGGAAACACCCCACAGATGTGTAAATCCTGGAAATGACAGTCAAACTGACCCTGTTCATGCTCCAGGTGTGTGTTCAGCAGAGGGGGGAGTCGAGGATTCCCCCACTGCTGTCTTAGTGATGCAAATTGACCAAACACGCAATGCAGCTCAGTCAGGTGAGGAAGGGATCCCAGCAGAACGGCCAGTTCTGGAATTTCTCAGTAGTCTCACTGAGAAGGGGGTAGCGAAGAAATTATATCTCTTATTAACCCTGGAATCAGTATTGAGGTGTGAAGCGTTACTGGACACAGCAGCTGACATTAGCCTAATGTCAACCTCGCTTTTCAATAAACTGAAGTCAGCAGCAGAACAAGACCGCAGACAGCTAAGACTGCAACGTTGTGAGCTGGAAATACGACCATACGCAGACACAACTACTACTCTGACAGCACGAGCACTGATACAAATGAGAATTGGACCCATGACTTTAGTTCATCCAGTGTATGTATCCCCTCTGAATAAAATTCCACTGCTGATTGGTAAAGACCTCCTGAACAGATTTGAGCCCTTGATTGACTTCAAAAGGCTTAATTTATGGGCCCAGGTCAGACGACCCCTACCTCTCCTGCCTACTGACCAAACAGACTCCAGCTGGGTAGCTGTTGACATGGTAACCCGGCAGGACATGACATCACCGGGTCTCAGTCAGCTGTCTGAGCAGAAACAGACTTCAGCTGACAACACCCCCCATGGTGAGCCTGTAACAGGCTTATCACAACGCGACACTTTTCTGTGCTCCCTACTGACAGCGAACACACCACAGTATTTCCCCAAAATACTGGGAGGCCTCAAACTTCAGGATTCTCTGGTTGAGGATGTGAAATTAGCTTTGTGGTCTGATAAGTCAGCAATCAGCCAGAAACTGTATGAGACTCTGAGAGCTGACAATCCTGAGCTTCCCTCCACAGAAGCAACGACACAATTCCCCTCAGAAAACAACCCGACCACTATTTTGAAGGCTACAGGGGTCTGTACGCTTAACGTGACATGGAATAACAGACACATGTCTCACAACTTCCTGATCATCCCTGACCTGCCCCACTCGGTGTACGTTGCAGGGGACATCCTAGTCAGATTAGGGGTACAGGTAGACACTATCAACAACGTCTTGTGGTCACTGACATCTCCAGGAATCGATTCTGTTCCTCCGGATCCTAAGAGCCTGAAATCAGGACAGATTATACCAGAGGCATGCCAGGTTGTCAACACCAACCATGCCACCATACCAAAGGGCACAAAAACTGTGCCACTTCGTGTGAACATGAAAGCAGGACAATCACCTAATCACAACCAAGTCCTCTTTCAGCCTGCCCCAATTTTTTTTTTTAACTAGGTCTGTCTCTGGATGCTACACCCTTGCTGTGTTTAAACTCCAGAGCAACAGTGTTGACAGTCTCTAACCCCACAGCTGAAGACATCATCATTCCAAAAGCCACGCTGCTGGGCTGGCTCATCAGCTCAAAGTTCCACGATTTTGAGCTGAATATTCCCATACTCGGTCCAATACCAACATCTTTGTTGTCAGATGACCCAGCTGCTTCTGTCACATACACGAAACCCTCCAAGGCCATCGCTCTTGTGTCTGTGTGCCAGATTGCCCCAGATGCAGTGAGCCAGGTTGATTACAGCCAAAATGACGGGCTGACAGTACACACCATGGATGATGTCCTCACGGTCTCTGCAGATCCCATGGAAGCCGAGCCACAAACAGAGAGCAAAAACATCTCAGACGCAATTGAGATGCAAATAAAGGAAGTCATAGAGCAGGCTGACGCTTTAAAAACTGAGCAAGAGAAAGAAAAACTCAGACAGGTGCTGCTAAAATACAAGAGCTCCCTCTCAGTGGATTCTCTGGACTGTGGTCTGACCACCATTCATTCAGTAAGGATTCCCACACCACCTGGTGCCCCTCCCACGTTTGTACGCCAGTACAAAATCCCTCTAGCATCATACGAGCCAGTCCAAGAAATAATTGATAACCTCTTAGAAAAAGGAATCATTAGACCCTGTAACAGCACCTACTCTGCCCCCCTATGGCCGGTCATAAAGCCCAATGGTAAGTGGCGGCTAACGATTGACTACAGGAAATTGAACCAACAGGTTCCACTCTCTAAGTGGCCAATGACTAGACTGGAACAGGAACTTCCTAGAGTCAAGAACGCAAAATTCTTCTCCACACTTGACATAGCCTCTGGGTTCTGGACCATTCCAGTGCAGACCGAGGACCAGCATAAACTAGCATTTACGTTCGCTAACAGGCAGTTCATATTCCAGAGGTGCCCCTTTGGCTACCTAAATTCCCCGGCGGAATTCGCTATCTTCCTGAACAAAGCCTGTCCAGATGCTGCAGAAAGAGGAAATCTCATATTTGTGGATGACATTCTATTACGGAGTGAAACAATTGAAGCACACCTGATTGAGATAGATCATGTGTTGAATCAGCTGACTTCAGCTGGTGCTAAAGTGTCACTAACAAAGTGTCAGTGGTGCAAGACGAAGGTGAATTATGTGGGACTTTTGGTTGGACCGGACGGTGTACAACCGCAGATGAACAGGATTCAAGGCCTGATGAACATTAAAGAGCCTGAGAATGTCTCAGAGCTCCGCAGCTTTCTTGGTGTGTGTAATTACTCAAGACAATTTGTTGAGAATTACACAGACATTGCAAAACCACTGACTGAACTCCTCAAGAAAAACAACCCATTTGTGTGGGCTGAGCCTCAGAGGCAAGCCATGTCCTCATTGAAAGACAGGCTCTGCACTGCACCATGCCTGGCTTATCCTAACACGGATAAGGAGTTTCATCTGGAAGTAGGTTTTTCTGAACATTGCCTGAGTGCTGGTCTATACCAAATGTATGATCAGGATAAACGAGTTGTTGCTTATGCAAGTAAGTCTCTCACAGCTCCTGAACTCAAGTATTCAGACTGTGAAAAAGCTCTGCTGGCTGCAGTATGGGCTGTGAAACACTTCAGTAACTATCTAGGAGGTCAAAAGGTCATCTTGGAAACACATCACCAACCGATTGTGTTCCTGAACAGTCAGCGAATCAGAGATGGTACTGTCACAAATGCACGCATTGCATCTTGGCTGATGGCTTTACAGAGTTTTGACCTGGACGTGCGTTACGCCCAAAACAAGAGAAGCCCTCTAGGGTCAGATCTGGCTGCATGCCAAAACTGTACCGAGAACCCCCCTGCTCACACACCACTGATAGATGTGACTCCCCAGCCGATGACAGACTCACACCACCAGTACTTTGATTCCAATGTATGCAAAGGAATGGTGACAGCTTATGTGGATGGGTGCTCATTCCACCATGAAACCCAGGTCCGGGCTGGGGCTGGTGTTGTTTGGCTGAACGATGACCCCTTTGAACCTCAAAGCTTTAACCTGGGCTCTCAGTCCTCACAGTACGCTGAAATTGCAGCCATTTTAATCACTTTGCAGCTCGCAGTTTCCAAAGGCGTGACAGACATTGTGATTTGTACCGACTCTAATTATGCACGTCTCAGTTTCTCCTGCCATCTTGCTCTCTGGAAACAAAATGGTTTCCAGACTTCCAGCAATAAACCTGTCAAACACAGAGACCTGTTCCTTGCTTGTGATCAGCTGATAGTCTCGCACAACATGCAGGTGTATTGGAAGAAAGTCAGAGGCCACTCACGCATCCCAGGGCAGGATAAAGAGCTGAATGACCAGACAGATGCCTTGGCTAAACAAGGAGCTGTCCATGGCACGGCATGGTCGTTTGACCCTGCATGGCTGCCACGTCCCGCCGTAGACCCGCCCTCCCACCCGATGGTTTCTGTGATCACAAGATCACAAACCTCCACTGCTAACCAGACCCCGGACTCGGCTGAGTCCCTGTCTGTTACTCCTGCCTTCTCGGACTCTGACTTAATTGCTCTTCAGGCACAAGACCCAGCCACGGCCTGGTTGATCAACTTCCTTTCTGATCCCGGCTCGTCGCCTCCCTCTGCAGCTGACTTTCATAATATTCCTGACTTAAAGGGCCTCTTTGCAGTGCGCTCCTCCCTGCGTGTGGTGAAAGGTGTGCTGGTGTTTGTCTCAGGGTCGCTCACGTCTCCTGCATACGTGGCTCCCCTTAGCCAGAAGGGGGTCATGCTACAACACACGCACAACTCTCCCACTGCTGGTCACAGAGGAGTAAAGGCAACACACAATGCTTTAAAACAGGTCGCTTTCTGGCCAGGAATGAGAAAGGATGTCGCCGATTATGTCAAAGGATTCCTGGTTTGCTGCCAGTTCCAGCCAGCAAACCCAATCCACAGAGCTCCTTTACACAAAAGAGGCATCTCTTTCCCATGGTCTGATCTCCAGATTGACTGGGTCGGACCATTAACTAAATCTACTAGAGGAAATAAATACTTCCTAACTGTAACATGTGCCTTCACAAAATGGCTGGAATGTCTACCGGCCCCAAATGACACTGCTGAAACCACAGCGTGTCTGCTCATGAATCATGTCTTCTCCAGGTTCGGACTACCAAGCCGTGTAAACTCGGACCGAGGCACACACTTCACATCAGAGGTGATGGCAAAGCTGTGGCAGACACTAGGTGTGAAAGCTAATTTCCATGTTAGCCACCACCCGCAAGCGTCTGACCAAGTAGAACGCTGCAACCGCACAGTGGTTGAAATCCTGAGGAAGTATGTGAACTCAAATCACAGAGACTGGGATGTTAAACTGCCACTGGTGCTGATGGCTATCAGAGCCACACCCCATGAGACTACAGGAGTCTCCCCTTTCGAGATGATAACAGGCAGACAGATGACCCTGCCTCTGCACCTCCTCTACCAGCCAGGTGAAGCCAGTGTGGTAACAGCATATACTACCCACCAGTACATGACTCAGCTGCATAAACATCTCCAGGCCACATTTGCCTTTGCGCAAAAACACCTGGAGAAATCAGCTGAAGGACAGAAGTCCTACTATGATCAGAAGACATCACAGGATGAACTTCAGGTGGGAGATAAAGTCTGGTATTATGCGTTCATTGTACCCACAGGCCAGACTGGAAACAGATCTGCCAGACTGACGCGTAAACTGCTCCCACGCTGGACTGGACCTCATGTGATCACAGATAAGCTGTCATCTGTGGTCTATCAGGTCAAACTTAACAGAGGACAGAGAGAACCCACAACAAAATGGGTTCACAGAAATCAAATCAAACCACATAAGGTTTTCCCCATGGGACGAGTTGGGAATGCACAGACCCCTGGGGATTTATAAATAAGGAGAAATAAAAAGGAAGGAGAGACCGAGCAAACTCTCCATAACTGAGGAGTTGACGTGTGGCTCGTGACTGTATTAGGAATTTAAAGAGTTACAGTAAGGTGTGAAAGGTGTTTTCAAAAGTACATTGAATCTTAGCAGTACTGACATAATTCTTCTCTGTTTAAACTCCAGTTGTTGTTAGTTAGTGTTGTTAGTGGTGAGCACAACCCAGAACTGACCACAAGTGGGGGGATGAGCCGACTTTTGACCATCCTGACCCTGATGACGATCCTCAGCTGCACTCAGTCTGAGATTGTAGAACCTGGACCCGAATCAGGCATTGTCCTGGTAGAACAACCAGGCCTCCTGATCACCAACTGCCGTGTACACACGCAGAAGGTGTTTGTCCGGTTCGATCCCGAACTGGTCTGCAAAAAGTCAGTCCCACCAGGTCTCACCTTAACATCATGGGCAGGTGTATGTTGGAGTCGAGAGGTGACTCAACACTCAGCAGCGGACATAACACACATGCTCAAACAGCTGCAGAAGTTCACAGTGACTCAGGCTGAGCTGAGTGGAGTGAACAGGAGGGAGAAACGGTTCATCGGAGGACTGTTAACTGCAGCGGTGGCACTGGGATCCCTGTTCAGTCTTGGAGTGTCTTCAGTAAACGCTGTTAATGTGGCGGCAATTAAACGTCACATGAATGAGTTGCAGAATGAAATTCCAGTGATCCAACAACAACTGAAACTCCAAACAGAACAATTAGCCACAATTGGTAAAACGGTGCGAGAAACTGTTGTTGTGTTAAATTCCCAGGGAGAGGCTCTCCGACGAACAACTACTGCTGTTAATTCCCTGTTGGCTGTGTTACAGGTGGACTATGCTTACACGCAGTGGCTAACAATGCTGTTGGCAGATTACAACCGAGACGTCAGCTCATCCATCGACACTCTCGCCATCGGTCGCATTCCACCCTAACTGGTCCCCTTCAGCCTCGTGGAGGAGATCCTGACTGCCACCACGGGGGACATGGTGTCGCCGTTACAGGCCCACCTCGCTTACACGCTAGGTAGTGCAATCCCAATACACGTCGACCCAGAAGCGTGAGAGCTGGGATTCCTTATGAACCTCCCGATAGTGACACCTGACAACATTTATCGGCTGAAGGATGTTGTCAACGTCGGACTGTGGCGCGGAAACACACACGTAAAGATACATACACCTGATGTCGTCGCCTACCATGATAACACGCCAGATTTATACCTTGCGCCCAACCTTCAAATGTGCACACTCACCCGCGACATTCACTACCTCTGTCCCAGCAAACCCTTCATCAGAGATGACACCGGCGGCCTGTGTGGCATCAGGAAACTAAACCAAGATTCCAGGTGCCCCACCACGCTCACACCTAAATCTCAGGTGACATCTACTCAAGCCGAAATAGTCGGGACCAGGTGGTTAATAAACACCCCCGCAACATTCGCCACAGTAAACTATGATCAACATGACACCTCCAGTAAACTGGAGCTCCCAGGTCACACTCTCTGGATCTCCGTTCCGGAGGGCACTATTGTACATGTGGGGGATCTGGCACTCTATAACTTGAGCCCAGAACAGTACCACGTGGAACTGGAAATTTCCGACTTCTTTAAAGAACACGCGCTGGAGCTCAGCAATGACGTAGTGTCGCAGCTCCAGTACGAAGGAACCAAAATTGTGGATGTAAGCCCGGTGGAGAATGTACTGAAGGATATTGCAAATAGAGGACAGAGACCCATCCAATCACTGTCCTACGCATGGTCCACGGCAGACACCGTGATTGCGGCGATGGTAGCGCTCGGTTATATTTTTGCATTCGGGATGGCATATTGTTACCTGCGCCATGCTAAATCACTCCGACACGAGCTGGAGAAATGCAGACAACGTGCGCTTCATATCCGAAGACGGAAGAAGCCGAAACAAACGGTAAACACCACAGACTTGGTAGACTTCAGTGAAGGGAACTCTGAGGGAGAGGATGGTCCCCCGCCCTCTGCAGCCATGTTGGAGTTACAAGAAGTCTAAGCCTTCCCTAAGCCCATAGCACGGAAAAATTAGTACATCTAACTTCCCCTGCCTCTTAATATGCCTTATATATCTTTTTAATTTTTCCTTTGTTTCTTTTGCATGCTTTACTTTTGTACGTATTATCCTCGTAATATTTTAGTTCAATAATGTAGAGGTACTAGTGTTTATGATTTAGTAATGCATGAAGAAGAGTGTTAATGAAACCTGAATTACGTAGAAAAATTAGTAACTAGTTGTGAAATAAGACCTTTGATGTACTGTAAGACACTATTTGTGATTATCCAATAAAGGCCCTGTCTCCACCCGAAACGGACTGTTCATGGAATCTCTTCAGTCCGGATCCTTCCTGGAATACCCTCGAACGGCGGTGCAGCCGAATTCTTCCTTGGACCCAGAATCGTCTGCAGTGGGGGATTATGTAGCCTCCAAGGCTTTCCCAGGAGGAATAAAACAACTTTTATTTTCCTTTTCTTTTTCTCCTTGGCTGGATTAAATTATGGGCTCTTTATCTCCTCTTGCAGTCAGAGTGGTGTCATCCTAGAGGACTGGAGAAAATGACCTTTTGTGACCCGAAAGAGGAGGATGGCTTCGGGTGTATTAGTTTTCTCCCCCCCCCCCCAGATAAACACACAATTCACATTTACCTCCAGATTTCTCTTTCAGGACCTCCTGCAGACCCCAAACCAGATGGTCTGAACAAAACCTCTAACACAGTTTACAGTCCCTTAGGTCAATAGATACGGAATGTCACATCGAACTAAGCAACTGGCCCTTGTCAAAATGACACCTTTACACCTCAAGATAAGACTCAACGGTGCCAGGAGAGAGACCCGGCAACTCTGCTTTGATCCTCCCCGAATATACATTCTGGGTGACAGATCCACCCCTCTTCCCACAGGAAGAAACTCCAGATGCACTTCTTTGTGTCTTTAAATTTCCTTTCACTAACTGGTTTAATGTAGCCTACATGATTTTTGTTGATAGGTTTGACTGAAGTTTCCCTTTTTATTCATTCTCATATGTGTTTTAAATCCTTGAACTGATCACACATCAGAATCAATCATGAACACTTTACTACATAATGTTGGTTATATCCTTCCAAGTTTGGAACCCCTGTTAAGCAAATAATAGGAATGGATAAGAATGTAACTCTCTTTCAGGATTCATCAGCTGAGGAAGACAAGTCATGCCAATGGATTAATCCACACTTCTTCAAAATATTTTTATTGAAAGCAGTGAGTATTATTAACAACTCTTCTATATGACATATGCTGCTTTGATTTTTTCAATATATACACAAAAAGAAAAAACAAAGAAAGTCACTAATCGTGATAGTAATAGTAATAATAGTGATGATACAAAAAAAAGAAAAAAAAAATAAATAAAATAAAATTATACATACAAATCTTCATCCAACGGACGAGGTACCAAAACACAGCAAAATCCCCCACCCAAACCCTCCCCATGACTGCACAGATTAATGGTCTCCGAGGAAGGAGATTAAAGGTTTCCAAATATTTTCAAACTCAATCATGTTATCATAAATAGTATGTCTTATTTTCTCTAGGTGAAGTGTATTTACTAATTCTGTGATCCACATCTTCAAAGAAGGGACGTCTTTTCCTTTCCAAAATTGGAGAATCAGTTTTTTTGCTAGTATTAATCCATATGATATAAAGCAATGTTCCGCATACCCCAGCATGTCCGTTTTCTGTGTTATTCCAAAAACTATAAGAATTGGATTTGGACTTATCCTCTTTTTTAGAACTTTAGCCAGGTAATCAAAGATATCACACCAGAAAGATTGGAGCTTAGGACAAAGTGCAAAGCTGTGTAAAAGAGTACCACGTTCTGTGACACATTTTTCACACAGCGGTGAACTTTCTGGGTAAATTTTACAGATTTTCTCTCTCGAATAGTGTAGTCTATGTACTATTTTATATTGGATCAGGCAGTGACGTGCATTTATAGAAGCATCCTTTATCTTACTCAAAGCCTGTCGCCAAACACCATCTTCCAAAGGGGTACCAAACTCTTTTTCCCACTCTCCTTCGATGTGAGCTGTAGAAGGATTGGTACATTCTTGCAATGTATTGTAAATAACGGAAATATTATGTTGGTATATTGAACCATCACTTAAACATTCATCTAACATGTCCGGTTTGGCTGATTGAAACTGAGGAAGATGGGAGTGGACATAATTTCTGATTTGAAGGTATCTAAAGAAATGACTGTTTGGTAGCCCAAACCTCTCTTGTAGTTGTTGGAATGACATAAAAGTGTCATTTGAATATAGTTCTTTTAGGGTATACAATCCAGACTCTCTCCAGATGTTAAAAGCTCCATCAACACATGAAGGATGAAAGGAAGGATTTGATGAAATAGGAATGCAAAGCGATAGTGTTTTAAGTTTGAAGTTCCTAATGATTTGTTTCAGAATTTTTATAGTATTATGAATTACAGGGTTCTTGTTATAGAAAGTACTGGCCAAGGTGGTGGGTGATAGCAGTATAGCTCCGATAGAATAAGGAAGGCAATCCTCCCGTTCAATTTGCAACCCTTTTGAAAGTAGAGCTGTGTCATCAAGTAACAGCGAAACTATTCTGACATTGGTTGCCCAATAATAATGCTTAAAGTTTGGCAATGATAGCCCTCCTACTGATTTATGCTTGGTCAAATGTTCCTTTTTTATTCTATGTGATTTATAGTTCCATACAAATGGCATAATAATTGAATCCAACTTTTTGAAAAAGGACTTTGTTATAAAAATCGGCAAGTTTTGCAGCAGGTACAAATATTGCGGAAGAAATACCATCTTTATTGCATTCACCCTACCTATTAGAGAAATTGGACGAGTCCTCCAGAACTGAATGTTTTTCTTTAATTTCTCCATTAGTGGGTTGAAGTTTTCTTTTAAGAGGGAGGGATATTTTTTTGTTATTATAATTCCAAGATACGTGATTTTTTCAGGAGTCACTTTAAAGGGAAGAGTTGTAAGCCAGTCCTGATTACCCTGTTTAACAGGCAGTAGTTCACTCTTTTCCCAGTTGATTTTGTATCCAGCAAACCTACTAAATTCATTGATAACAGAGAGAATTACAGGAATGGACGTTCGAGGCTGTGTTATATACAATAAAATGTCATCAGCATATAAAGAAATTTTATTTGCCGTGTATGCTGTGTTGAAACCATGTATTTGTGGGTGTTTCCGGATCGTTTCTGCCAGTGGCTCTAGTGCCAGAGCGAATAACAGTGGACTGAGCACACATCCCTGTCTTGTGCCTCTGGAGAGGATAAACTGTGTTGACACTGTCTGGTTTGTAAGAATTTTGGCTACTGGGTTTTTATACAATAATTTTATCCAAGAAATGAAATTATTACCCAAATTAAACTTTTCCAAGACAGCAAAAAGGTATGGCCATTCGACCTGGTCGAATGCCTTTTCGGCATCTAGACTTAGCACTACCAAGTCCTCTTGATTGTTGGATGAATAAATTATATTACATAATCGCCTAATATTGTGAAAAGAGCATCTACCCGGAATGAAGCCTGTCTGATCAGAGTGCACTAATTTACTTATGACTGTACTTAGTCTTCTTGCTAGTATTTTTGTCAAAATCTTTTGGTCTGAGTTTAATAAAGATATCGGTCTGTATGAGGCTGCTTGTTCCGGATCTTTACCTTTTTTGGGGAGTACTGTAATTATTGCTTCATTTAATGTAGGTGGTAAGGACTCATTTTCGTATGCCTTATTATACATTTTACATAAGTACGGAATTAATTTAGCTTTTAGACATTTGTAAAACTCGTTGCTCAACCCGTCTGTACCTGGGCTTTTACCATTTTTTAAAGAACTAATGGCTTTGTTTATTTCTTCAAAAGTTATATTACCATTAAGGACTTTGCGGTCCTCCTGATTCAACATTGGGAGATCACACTTGTCTAAAAAATTTTGCATTTCCTCAGGTCTTGCAGTCATACGGGATGCATAAAGTGATTTATAAAAATATTTAAAGCTATTATTTATGTCTTTGTGAGAAGTAAGAAATGCTCCTCCCTCAGATTTAATTTTATGAATTGATCTGTCACTTTCCAGTTGCTTTAACTGTCTTGCTAAAAGCTTTTGCGGTTTGTCTCCAAACTCAAAGTATTTTTGTTTCATGTAAGTGAGAGTTCTACTAATGTTGTATGATAAGATTTGATTAAGCTTATATTTTAACGCACAGATAGTATTATATTTATCAGTTGAAGGTATTCTCGCATTGTCTGCTTCTAATTGTTGTATTTGCCCCTCCAGTAGAACTTGTTCCTTTTTATTATGTTTCTTTTGGGAAGCTTGGAAAGATATTATACAGCCTCGAATAAATGCCTTATAGGTTTCCCACAGCAGACACGGCGAAACATCACTCTTATCATTTGTTTCAAAAAACAGCATAGTTTGCGAATTTAAATATTGTTGGAATTTGGTATTATTCAAAAGCTGAGGATCAAACCTCCAACTCCTTTCCGATTTTGTTGGGTTACAGACTTGTAATGTAAATGTAACCGGACAATGATCGGAAATAATTATGTTATGATATTTTGCAACACATACATTGGGAAGTATCCTCGCGTCTAGCATAAAATAATCAATCCTTGTGTAAACATTGTGCACTTGAGAGTGAAAGGAATATTCTCTCCCTGTTGGGTTCAATGCTCGCCATATGTCACACAGATTAAAATTTTTCATGAAAGTTTTGATGAGGTCACTTGCCTTACAATATGTTATTTTACGTGTGGATGACTTGTCTAGATATGGATCTAATACTAAATTTAAGTCCCCCCCTATAATTAAATTGGCATCAGATATATCTGGAATAAGACTAAAAATCTTCCTAAAAAATTCAGAATCATCGAAATTGGGACCGTATAGGTTTAACAAAATAACTGGATTGGCATGCAATTCTCCTGTTACAAGTATATATCTCCCATTTTTGTCTGCTATTGTAGATGTCTGCCTGAAGGGCACACCTTTTTTTATCAGTATAGCTACACCTCTAGCCTTTGCTGAGAAGGTTGAGTGAAAAACCTGATTAACCCACCTGCACTTAAGTTTATTATGAGAGTCATTTTTTAAATGTGTCTCTTGCAAAAAGATGACATCTGCTTTAAGACTTTTAAGATGAGATAACACTTTGCCTCTCTTTTTCGGCTCATTTACACCTTTAACATTCCATGTACAAAAAGTTACATGGCCCTATATCCTCACCCGCACTTGAATTTGGTCCTGACATCACCAATTATTACATGTAAATAATGCAACTTTGCAGTCATCCTCCCTACCCCCACCTGGGTAAACCCCCCTGACAAAACAAAACAAAACAAAAAAAAAAAAAATCAAACTTAAACGCTGGAACATAACCTCCAACACGAGGAAGGTTTCCAAGAAAGTACTTGATCTCGAACTCCCTGACAACACAGGCCCCACAGCTGTCTACTTATTTGTAAGCAAAACAGGCATATCTTAGTAGTTATCTGTGGACCCTAGCCAAATAAAAATAATAACTGAAATAAGTGATTATACGGCAAATACCTTAACCACGCCATGCCCTCGAGAGTAATAAGAAGTGTCCGTAAGTCAAGACTTCAGGCTGTATAATCACAGGTGTCCACATGTAAAGGACCAATTTAGGTTCCAAAGTTCTCCAGCGCGAAGCGACGAGCAGCAGCAGGATCCGTAAACACCACTTCCTTGCCATCGTGGGTCACTCTCAGCTTGGCAGGATACAGTAGACCGAATTTCACCCCCGGTTTGTCCCGCAGCAGGTTTCTAGCTGGGGTAAATGCAGCGCGGCGTTTTACCACTGCCTCGGGATGGTCTCGGAATATCTGGATGCGGTCCTCCTCAAACGTCAGATTTCTCATAGCTGTGACCTTCCACAGTATCTCATCCAAAGTTTGGCTGTAGTGGACCCTGACGATAATATGTCTCGGGGGGCCATCCTCTCCGCGCGCTCTTAATGCTCTGTGGGCTCGGTCTAGCAGTGGGGTATCGTCCAGATTCAGCGTTGTTTTCAACAGTTGTGCAACAAAATCACTCACACGCTGCCCGTTCTCTTTTCCTTCCTTCACTCCGGCAATTTGTATGTTCATCCTCTTTGAGCGTCCCTCGAGATCCGTGCACTTCTCTGTTAGTTGTTCAACTTGGCTCGCCAGATGCTTGACTTTGCCCTCTAGGTCCGCTACCGTGTTAGATGTAGCTTTAGCCGAGTCCGCTATATCCTCCAGCTTTCCATTTTGACTAGCAATCTGCTTTTCCAAACTGGCGATAGCAGCGGTATTCTCAGCTCTTAGGGCAACAATTTCACCCCGAAGAGATTTGCAAATATCTGTTTTCATCTCCGTCAACTCAGAGCGCAAAGTAGCAATAGCATCCAGTACTTCTTGGTTGCCGGTGGTATGCGCCTCTTCAGTGGGGCACTCGGAACTTGACTCCGAGGACTCACTAAGGCCTTTATTCCCGGACCCCGCCAGCTTCGTCGCGCTTGCTTTCTTTGATGGTTTTTTCGGCGGCATTTTTCACGCCAGGAGCAGTGCACCTTATAGTTCCGAATTAGTAAGAAAAAATAAAAAAATTAGAGCCTACTTTGCTGAAAATCGAAATTTTAACAAATAGCTGCGGGAGCTTCGCACTCGCACGTCTTACACTCGCATGACCAGAAACGCGGATTAATCCACACTTGATAAGAAATATGTGAAATATGCAACAATTGGGTTTCATGTGTAAAAGTATTACTATTGGTAAATGTTCCCTTTTCAAGCAAACAAAACATCTGCATGAGTCCCCAGAATGTTGATTGCCATGCTTAAAGCTAGGAAACAAAGTTAATAATTTGATTATCATGATCATGTTAATGAAATGGGAGAAAGGAACCAGGGCCCGCAGTGA